>NW_015387077.1:116595-141928 GCF_001527695.2 Protobothrops mucrosquamatus
GACTCACTAACCTACCCTCCTCCTCCCTCACCCATGAGCAAGTGGTTGTCTCTCTGGAATCTTCTTCCTCTCTTTCAGTCTTCGTATCTCTCCACCTCATTCCTTTCCCGCTGCTTACGTCTCTTACATATATATATATATCCTTTAAAATTCTAAAAATTGGAGGATATATATTTATATTTACAAAATTAGATTCCCACTGAAAATAATAATTACAACTCACTTATCTTCACTTAGAATAATGGCTTGCTTAAGAAACTCAGAGGTATTTCATTTGGGAAAATTGCATACTGCAGTTATGAACTTATTACGCCTTCCTGCTATTTAAAATTCTAATACTTTCTTTTTAAAAAATCACCCCTTTGTTGCACTGTGTATAAACTCTTCCCTATTTCAGTAATTTGAGCCAACTTCGAACAGAACAAAAAAACCAGGATTATTTTTTTTTTATCCATGGTATACCTGATTACAAATCCCTTTAATGGCTTGACATAAAAAAAGCTTATAACTAAGGAAGATACCAAATGCATATACTATATGATAGTTGCCAACTTTAATAAGGTTTATTTTAATTATTCTAAGAAAGGGTTCTTCTGTCCTCTTTCCAAATTCCCTGAAACACCTCTGAAATTATTTGAGACCAATCTCATTGGAAGCAGCTTCAATACTTTGAAAACAACATATAAGCCAACCAGTTCTTTATTAAACTAATGCAAGTGGGGTGGGGGTTTTTTTGCGCCTTGGTATGATTACTGTTATGTTGGCGTGAGTTAGCAAAAGGAGAGAGAATTAGGAGAAAGGAAACTCAATTCTGACTTGGAAGTGCAGGTACTCCATTACACAGGCTGATAGGCTGAACTGGCTGCCAGCCAATACTCTTGTAGGGCAGAGACAGAAAGCATTTCCATTGGTCCCGCTTTATATATAGATGCTAGGGACTAGAATCCTGGGAGGGACATTTATCTGCTTAGTTGCTGGAGGGATATGTTGCTGCTGTAACCTAAACTTGGTGAGAGGAAGAAGGAGAGAAAATTGAGGTGGGGGAGCGAAATGAGAAGAGAAAATGAATTATAGAGTGTTGTAGAAGGCAACGGCTGGTGAGAAAATTTGGATATTCAGTGTGAGTGTATTGTTCAGTTTTCAGTGTCCAGCCAGAGAAGCTAAGTTGTAGAGGGGAGACATCTTTACCCAAGGTCCAAGATCGGAAAGAGATATAGAGAACTGCCTATGGACAGAGGATTGGAATCTTTCGCAAAGCGGAAGTGTCTGGGGGAGAAGCGGGGAGAAGACTCCCAAGAGAATTTTGTTTCCCAAATAGAGGAGCCCAGGGCAATGATCAGCTGAGCAGATCAAAAGAAAGGAGATGAGAGGCAGTGAGCTTCCTCATTTGTAAATGTAGCATATTTCTTCCTTTATTCCCTCTCTAGTTATTAAAATGGAAGACGCTAGCAGTCTCCTTTAGTGCACCATCTTCTACACATAAATAAAAATGTAAATGTTCGTTTGTTCAAAATCTTAAATCTCTGAAAGTTCTCCACCGATTGCTTTGAAATTTTGACACAACGTTGCATTCGAATACGCACGTGTTTTTATATACCTATATTATATAGATGTCACACCTGTGACAGATAAAAACATGCTTTTTTAAAAAAACAGCGCCATCTGTTGGACGCTTTGAAATTGCCATTGAACATGCAATTCATTGAAACTCCCATGTGCAACATTTCCAAAGCATCCGGCATGAGAAAAGTATTGCAGAAATGCAAACTTATTGTTTGGGATGAATGCACAATGGCGCATTGAGACTGAGCCACAGCAACGCGTGGCCGGGTACAGCTAGTTTAAAATAATGCTGAATGGTGACATCAAAGCTCCTTAGCTTCACCTTGGGGGATGAACCTCTGTCAATTGGAGTGAGCCTGGAATTTAGAAAGCAGGTGTTTTCCCAGCTGAGGAAATGGCCCATCTGCCGCTCTGCAGAGATCTACTGATTCACCTGGAAAAACAATTATAGTTGTGCCAGGAAATAAACTGACTCAGATGCCAAACAAGGATAAAAATACTTGATCACAAGAACGCAGAGCTATCTGGAATGGCATAGTATCTTGTTTGGAAGTATCTTAAAAAGATACGTAATCTTGTTCTAAGTAAAAAGTTTATGAACATCTTTGGTCTATCCAGCTGGAGCCTTTTTGCCCCCATTTACACCTACCAGCTGCAAATATGAATACATTAGCATATCTGTGGCTAATTCTCTTTGTGGGTCAGCCCCATATAGAGCCAGAAAGTGGCTAGGACTCAGTGGTTCTCAACCTGTGGGTCAGGACCCCATTTGGGGTCGATCGACCATTTCACGGGGGTCGCCAAGCAAGGCTGTCCGCCATTTTTTTCCCCTTTTTCGGCGGGTTCCTTACCTCCCTGGGGCTGGGCCAGCTGGTAGTCGGCCTGCTCCGTCTCTGCCGCTTGCCAGCTACGCCTCGGCCGGCGCAGGGGGCGGAACCACGCATGTGCGGCGCTCCCGGGCAGGGAAAGTCCTCGACTTACGACCGGCTGGGTAGTCCTCGACTTACGACCGGTTGGGTAGTCCTCGACTTACGACCTGTTTAGTCCTCGACTTACGACCGGTTTAGTCCTCGACTTACGACCGGTTGGGGTCACGGCATTAAAAAGGTTGAGAACCACTGGGCTAGGTGATAGCTTCCCCCAAAACTCTACATGATTTTAAAGCACCAGCCTTTGTAGAATGAAGTGGCTCAATTACTGTCTGAAGTGCTTTGCTGTTAATATTCATGTACAAAGCCCTGAAGAACTTGGTTACTTTAAAGAATATCTCCGTTGATGTCAGTAATTTAGACACTTATGATTTTTAGGGCAGATACTGTTGGTGATTTGCAAATCTGTTGACAACACATTACTGAACTCTTTTTGCAGCAGTATCTATCGTGTACAAAAAATCTCCTTTACCATCTGTGAAACTGAAATGGGCCCATGAATTAGGTGCTCTGAAAATTGTTCATGTTGGCTTTGCCAAAGACCAACTAGTAATTTTTTTCCTGTTTTCTGGTTGATGAACTGATAGTATTTCTTCACTTTGCAGCTTGGGGATTTATATAAATGAGATAATAATCACAAATAGTTTAATAACTTTATTTGTGTTGATATATGTTTTTTATCAGCTCTGTTCCTTCTCTCTGCTAAAATTTTACTGCAACTTGAGCATATATGCATGTTATAAAATTCACTGAGAATTTCCCTGTTCTGGACAGGTTTATTTTCAACTATAATGCGAGATCTAGCTAATATAACTCATCGCGGACCTAAATGGATTGTTCTAGATGGAGATATTGATCCTATGTGGATTGAATCTTTGAATACCGTGATGGATGACAACAAGGTCAGCACAGTAAGCTAGGGACTCAATCATTGGCATTCACTTTTATGAAAATAGGAAGTTGCATTGTCTGATTTCCTCCTTCCTAGGTGCTGACCTTAGCCAGCAATGAGCGAATCCCACTAAACCCCACCATGAGGCTTGTGTTTGAAATCAGTCACCTAAGAACAGCAACACCTGCCACAGTGTCTCGAGCAGGAATCTTGTATATCAATCCTGCTGACCTGGGCTGGAATCCGTAAGTCCTGGTTCCCTTTGAAGTGTATCAGTACATCCCTTTTTAGATGAAGGGTGTATATCCCATCATAGATCAGACAAAGTCCTCACTGGTCATATGAAGCTGTTGTCAGGGATCTATTAGTGCACTATTCCAGATTATTCTAGTTCCAATAGCAAGTTACTTGCTGCCCAAGAAAACCTGGGGCAGACAGTGTTGTATGAGACAGTGCAATCATTAAAGAAAAATTTGCCTTGATGCATTTCCCAGGTCCTGGAGTCACTGTCTGTAGTGCCTGGATATTATATTGGGTTAAGGGCTCCAAAGATTAGTATAGTTGCTATGGCACCATAAGTAACTTGTGAAAGACAAGATCTGCCTCCATGATGAGTGCAACAATATGATTTCTCCCTCCCTCCCTTGGGTTGTGCAGAGGGGAGACAAATTTGGCTTTTAGTATAGAATTGAGAAGATGGGATGAGATATTATTGGCAGGCAAACAGGCACTGATTGGTCAACTATTAACTCTTTATTGATTGTCAATTCTTGCTTCCCCTTTTCCTTTCAAACATGTTGACTTATTCTCCAAAATAAGGGACTTCTGATGCTTTATTTTTTTACCAAACGTTGTAAGTATATGTAATGTAGTTTACATAAAAATGATTAGCTTCATAGGTAATCACCAAAACTCATTGCTCATAACTGATGGTATTTATTGAGTAGTACGTGATGTCTTTCTTAACAGCTAAATGTTAATATCTTCCCTGTAATTTAAGTGGCATTCCTATAAAGATATAGTGTAAGGGGGGGGGGAGAAAGAGAGGAATAAAAAATCGATCAGTTGATATAAAATGTACACGTTACGTGCATGAGAATGCATATTCAATAACTAATTGTATGTCACTATACAGGATAGTGAGCAGTTGGATTGAGCGCCGAGAAGTGCAATCAGAAAAAGCTAACCTGATGATCTTGTTTGATAAATACCTACCTACCTGCTTGGACAAACTGAAATTTGGATTCAAGAAGATAACCCCTGTTCCTGAAGTGACCGTGGTGCAAATGATTCTCTATTTACTGGAATGCCTCTTGACCCCAACCAACACACCTCCAGATTCTCCCAAAGAGCTATACGAACTCTATTTTGTGTTTTCTTGTTTCTGGGCGTTCGGAGGAGCAATGTTCCAAGATCAGGTATCTCCAGAAATGGAAGCGATCAGGCTTTCCATTATTATAACTCAAGAGTGATCTCGATATAGACCAATGACGCAATAACCAACATTCAGTACATAGAGTTCATTTTTTTTATGAGCCGTTTCAGAGATTTCTGCACTGACAGAACTGATACCAGAATCACTTCCATCTTCGTAGGGTTTAACATTTCATTGATATGTCATATAGTTCAGGGCTTTTCAACCTTTTCACCCATTGTATCACTTTTAGGGTATGGCAACATCCGAGTACCACCAGTCGCCTAGCAAGGTGTCAAAAACCTGATGACCAAAAAAAAAAAAGGAAAAAAGTGATGAAGTACAGGTAGTCCTCGACTTACAACAGTTCGCTTAGTGACTGTTCAAAGTTACAATGGCACTGAAATAAGTGCCCCCCAAGCCACAGCCAAGCAAGACACCTGCCTGCCCACCTGGTCGCACTCTTCCTCCTGTCCGAGGTTTTCATTGTTGTGAGCATTTCTGTTGAGGATTGGCAGTGGGGGTGGGGGCGTGTTTGGTTTTTATTCCCCCCATCTGCTGGGTGGTTGCAGCAGGTTTTGGTCACTTCACATGACCCTGGGACACTGTGACCGTCATAAATATGAATCAGTTGCCAAGCATCTGAATGTAAATCACAAGACCCTGGAGATGCTGCAACATTCCAGCTGATCGGCACTTCTTCTGGGCTCAGCAGAAGCGCCAGGATCAGCGCCGAGCTCCAGATGGAGCCTGGCGCTGATCCTGGCATTTCCACTGAGCCCTGACATCCCTGCAGCTCCAGCCATCTCTCGCTCAGGCTTGTGCGGTGCTGCCACCAGTTCAGCTCATTCCCCTCCCCCGCTACCACTTTTCTAGGATGGTTGCCAGGTACCAATGTACCACAGGTGATACCCGTACCACTGGTTGAAAAGCCTTGCTTTAGAATCAATGGAAGTAGCGTGGTCCGGCCCACCTGGCCCACCTTTGCAGAAAGAAAGATTTTACGTTGCATTAGTAGTACATTGTAGTCATTTGGACCCTCATTGAGATGAATGGGATTTGTGGAGTGAGCCCTGCTGTTATAGCAGTTGATTCAGATCATTCACTCAGATCATGCCTACATTTAATTTTCTACACTCATTTAGCTTTGATAAATTTTGTTTTGATGTTTTGTTATATTCCCTTAAGGTCAAATCATATTTTAGAACATATTCTAATTTAAATAAATTTAAAACCATAATAAATATATATATATAACTTTCTCTGCAGCTTGTGGATTATCGTGTGGAATTTAGTAAGTGGTGGGTGAATGAATTTAAAACAATAAAATTCCCATCTCAGGGAACAATTTTTGACTACTATATTGACCCAGAATCAAAGAAATTCATGCCGTGGACTGATAAAGTGCCACAATTTGAATTGGATCCAGATGTCCCATTGCAGGTAATTTGCTGGAAATAATTCTACTTCTGATATTGCTTATTTTAGAGTACTTTTGCAGTACTCTGAGACAAAAATCAGTCTGATATTAGCAAAAGATTCCGAATCTAGTAACCGAGACACGTTCAGGAGAAATACAGATTGTTGATTTATATTCTAATGGTAATTTGAGATGCTAGATTCTTGTCATGTTCCAAATATATTTACCCACAGTTTATATCTAAATCCTTCAAAACAACAATTATCACTGCAGCAAAACTGGATTTTAAAAATGACCAAATAATATGGACTATATGTATCAGATAGAGTAAACAAAATTTACAGTGACTGTTGTGGTAAGATTGCCATGAAATTTAAAATAGAAGTCCTGCAGAGATACTTTAACTATCCTAGTGGGTGTTGGTATCTTACTGTGGGTAAGCCATATATTTGTAGAAGAATAATGAGAGTGGGTCAATCCTAGAGGAAATCAACCCTGATTGTCCTTTGGAAGGACAGATATTGAAGTTGAAGCTCAAATACTTTGGCCACAAATGAGAAGAGAGAACTCATTGGAAAAGGCCCTGATGTTGGGAAAGATTGAAGGCAAAAGGAGAAGGGGGATGGCAGAGGATAAGATGGTTAGATAGTGCAATTGATGCAACGAACATGAATTTGGGAAAACTCTGGGAGACAGTGGAGGACAGGGGAAGGCCTGGTGTTCTATGGTCCATGGGGTGAGGAAGAGTTGGACATGACTTAGCAATTGAACAACAATGAGAATGGAAGCATGTGCAGAATTTCAGCTGCCCTGTTCCAGGCTGACCCAATCCCACCATCCTTGCCAACTTCATCATTCTGTGGTCACTTATACACAGTTATCAAGCTACTTTTTGCATTTTCCCTCTTTAAGAATATTTTTGCTTTTAAGTTTTGCCTTAAAGGTATATTTTTTGCATTTCTGCTAGCTTTGGAACTTCCCCAAGCTTCCTCATCCCTTCCTCTTATAGATGGCTAATATAAGGGCTGGCACTCAGGATTGGTTTTCTCTTCTGGGGCTTAGAACACATTGTTAATATTCCACTTTGGCCTGCAACCAGTTATTCTCTGATTTTTTTAAAAAAATAAAATAAAATTAATTTTCATTAAATTAATTAAATTAATGTAAATTTAAAGTTAAAAATTTAAAGTTAAAAAATCAGCTATGAGATGGGAAGATACAGATACACAATATTTTTTCCTTGCAATATCCTATTAAAACACATCTGGGTTTTGCCAAGCCTGGGTGTACATTTATTTTCAGGGAGAGATCTCTCTAGTCACCCAATGCTTTTCTTAGAAATTATTTCACTATTCAGTTTCTTTAAAATTATAATTCAGGCTTTTTTAATTGATGTAAATTTCACAGGGAGTCTGTTTTGCAGGCTTCAATGGTCCACACAACAGAAACCATCCGGATTCGTTACTTCATGGACTTACTAATGGAGAAAAAATGGCCAGTGATGTTAGTTGGGAATGCAGGCACTGGAAAGTCAGTGCTGATGGGGGATAAGCTGGATACCCTGAACCTGGATGATTTTATGGTGCAAGCTGTTCCCTTTAACTTCTACACAACTTCAGCTATGCTGCAGGGTAAGGGAAATTGGATGGATTTTCATTCATACCAATTAGGGATGCCCAAAGCTATGGATGACCTCCTCAAACCCTTGGTTGTGTGTCTGCAAAAGTGGTTTCCAAATTGTAATCTTAATGCAAAGAAATTGGGAAATTATTAAAGATTTACGGGAGTATTCTGATGAGAGTGAAGGTCCTCGAGGATGGATTCCAGAATGATTCCGAAAGCTCGGAAGACTAAATTTCCAGTCCTGGTGACTGACCCAGATTGAATCCTGCCACATTATCCTGGGACACGAATATTTTCCTTCATTTATGAGAATACATAAAAAGTGAGACTTTTGTATATTATGTAGACTCTCCTAAATATCTCTTGAAGTACTTATTCTCAGCAAAATGCAACTTTATCTTGATTTAACTATTTCATATTGCTTAATTGCCCAATGTTGATATACGAGAAAAAGTCCTTGTATTTAAGGAGAAGAACGGATATTGTTAAAATGAATATTACTTCTTCAGATTAGATAGATAGTAAGAATTTCATTATCAGTTCAAATCACCCTAGTGAAAGATGAAAAAAAGAGTTCCATCACTGACACAATCAAGCCAACATTTGTAGAGTTTGCTTACATAAGCTGCTAATGCTATGGCATTCCTTAATTTTATTCTCACCTGATGGATTGGACTGCAAATCTCTCCATTTCTGTCTGTCGATAATGCTGTAGGCCTAATGGGAATAGCATTCCAGAACATCAAAAAACAGATTGCCTGTTCCAGCTCTTACTTTCTATTTGAGAAGGAGACTCCTGCTCTTTTCCACTGCCATTGTTCAGCACAGCATGTGCATATCTGCATCCTAGACAGGTTGTGAGAAAAGGTATTTTAACTGGTCTGCCTGTACAGATGGAACTGATATGGGACTTCTTGTTCCTTGCACTCAAGATATTTTCAAGTTATCATGTAGGTTACTTGCCTCCTCTGTAAGACTTTGATGCACTGAAGGAAAGCTGTCCTCCTCAAGAATATTACATAACTAACGTTTACTTTTGAACTGGTGCATGAGATGGAAGGACATTTGACCAGATCATTTAGATAAGATCCAGTGCCATCTGTTGATTAATGGTCTTCTGTTTGCACAGCTATTCTGGAGAAGCCTCTGGAGAAGAAATCAGGACGTAATTTTGGCCCCCCTGGTACCAAGAAGCTGATTTACTTCATAGACGATATGAACATGCCAGAAGTTGACAAATATGGCACTGTGGCTCCTCACACCTTGATCCGGCAGCACATGGATCATGGGCATTGGTATAAATACATTTTTATTGATAATTACTATGTCTGTATAGCTAAAGGATGGATTCACAGAAAACCTCATGCAAAAAAAGCAACTAATCTTCAGGTTGAATCTTTTGTTTTCTACTGTATTGTATTATATAATATTATAAATATATTGTAATGTAATATACTGTAATGCATTAATATATTGTATTATAAAGATGATATGGTTTGAATACTATGCTATGCATATGATGCCTGTATGTCCCAAAGGTGCTTTTTCATGAGGCAACTGGACTTTCTTGTTTTTCTTTGAAGGCATTTCGCTTCTCATCCAAGAAGTTTCTTCAGTGCTGACTGCATGATGGGGAATGGAAGGATTTACATTCCTTGCAGGCAGCTGGTCATTTGCATTCTTTTAATTTTGACATAGATGGCCTCTTTGACCCCTCTTTCAAACTAGCGGTTCTCTTTGTCCAAATGTGGACTTTGCTGCCTTCGAAAGAATGGCCTTTGTCTTTTAAATGCAGATGGACTGCTGAATCTTGTCCTGATGGATTTGTTCTGCTATGTTGTCCCATGCATTTATGAAGTGGTTGTTTTGTTTCCCCAATGTACAGATTTGCACATTGTACTGCATATATCACGTTGCTCAGTTTGTGTCTGAATGTGTTGTCCTTAGGGTGGACCTACACATGGATCAATATTCATATTCTCCCCACCTCACTGGAGCACAAAACAGGAGTTATCAGAACCCTACACCACTAAGCTGAAGGCCTGCCTACCAGCAAAGATGGAAAAGAAAAAGAACTAAAACACATCAAGGAAGCCCTCAGAACTTGTGGCTATTCCAAGTGGGCCTTCATCAAATCCCCCAAAAGACCCATCAGGAGCACCTCCACAACAGACAAAGAAGAAAACAATAAGCAAAGCAACGTAGTCATTCCATACATTGCAGGAATATCGGAAAAGCTCAGGAGGATCTTCAGCCAACACAACATACGCGCACACTTCAAATCCAAGAATACAATAAGGCAGAAGCTTGTCTACCCGAAGGATAAAACACCCGGACACAAACTGACACAAAGACAAAGGCCACTCTTTCGAAGGCAGCAAAGTCCACATTTGGACAGAGAGAACCGCTAGTTTGAAAGAGGGGTCAAAGATGCCATCTATGTCAAAACTGAACAGCCCTCTCTCAACAGAGGGGGAGGGATACGACATCATCTATCTCCAGTCTACAACACAGTCCTTTCAATAGTTCCAAGGAGGCTCCACACCCATTGGCACTACTCAGGAGACCATGACGACACAGATAAACCTCCAGGTGGCCTCAACGAGTCTCTAAAAGAATGCAAATGACCAGCTGTCTGAAAGGAGTATAAATCCTTCCATTCCCCACCATCCAGTCATAGCTGAAGAAGCTTCTTGGATGAGAAGCTAAATTTCTTCAAAGAAAAACAAGAACACCCAGTTGCCTCATGAAAAAGCATCTTTGGGACAACTATGACCTGGATGACTGAGAATCTCCATAGACATAATGCCTTGTATGTTTAAAGATATTAGCCGTCTTATCTCCTACATGTAGATTAAGTTAGATATTTTCATAGACCATTGATAGATGTGTTATTTAAATCTTGGTTGTGCTTTTTTAACGAAAAGATACCGAAACCCTTCATTCTTTGTTCATTTTGTATAAAAGACAGAAAGACTGTCTTAACAGTAAGGGAATAGTGGAACATTGCTTTCTCAAAAATATTTGATCAGTAATACCTTCCATCTTGCTTCTTTCCATTAGGTATGACAGAAACAAACTAACCTTAAAGGATATTCACAACTGCCAGTATGTTGCCTGTATGAACCCAACTTCTGGATCCTTCACTATTGATTCCAGGCTTCAGGTACCTAATAGAGGGAGACATGGCACTTTGGTGATTTCAGTCAAAAAATAAAATAGATTCCCTTACATTACAGTAGTTGCTTTTTAAAATTTTGACTAAAAAGTGAGAGATTTTTTTTGTTAAGAGGCCTACCAGGGAGCATTGCAAAATCTTGTAAACTGTGTTTTGTTGTAGAGACACTTCTGTGTATTTGCGGTGAGTTTCCCAGGTCAGGATGCCCTAATGACCATCTACAGTACTATCTTAGGTCAGCACTTGGCTGTTCGGAATGTTTCAATGGTCGTCCAGAAGGTCAATCAGCACCTTGTTTCTGCAGCTCTGGGTAAGCACTGCAAAAAGCAGCATGAACTGAAGCAGTTAACATTCTACCTCTTGGCATCTTATTCATATTTGTAACCTGCATGATGCTGAAGATTTTGAGATTCAGATCTCTTTGTGCAAAGGATGTTTGGGAAATGGGGTAACAGTTAGCCAATAGTGTATTTTTGCCTGGAGAAAAAGATACAACTAACAGAATCACCGGGATGGAATTTTGCCTGGCATGATTGTCACATGTACTTCCCGCCTTGGATGCTACCACAACCACATCATTATCATTTTTCTTTGGAACTGCCAACTTTTGTTGATTCAGGTTTATTCAAGTTCCACTTAGCATTGTCAAATTATTCTAGTTAGGTGAATTTGTAGGTGTTATGAACAGTGGTGGGATTCAAATATGTGAACAACCGGTTCTCTGTGTGGATGCTGCTTCCGGAAGTCCCTTCTGGGCCTGGACAACAAAAAATTAGCTACCGGTTCTGCCGAAGTGGTGCGAACTGGCTGAATCCCACCACTGGTTATGAATCCCTTAACTAATTAGACAACCTCTACTATAACTTTTCAGACCTGGTTCCTATTACAATTTAAAATGAAATGCAACTGAAGTAAAAGAATTTTAGAATGGACAAGGCTTTTCAAGAGTCCTATACTTTTAATTAAACAGTTTGGAGATCAACCCATTTCATTGCTTTTTGTTGATCCTGACTGAGGAATTAATCATGAATAACCTGTTTCTTATCCCAAGCAACCCCATGCTTTTTTGGTATGATTATGACATGTTTCTTTGTAACAGGTTTACATCAAAAAATTACATCAACATTTCTTCCTACGGCCATAAAATTTCACTACGTTTTCAATCTCCGGGATCTCTCAAATATATTCCAGGTACAATATCATTTTTGTATTTTGGTATGTATGAATTTTCCAATACCTTGGAATAAAAATGGCATCACACAGATCACTTGTTTGTGAGCCATTTGCTTGAAACTACATTATAATAAATGCTAGAAATTGGGAACTGAATAGAATAGAATAGAATAGAATAGAATAGAATAGAATAGAATAGAATAGAATAGAATAGAATAGAATACAATACAATACAATACAATACAATACAATACAATAATGTCCTGATTCAGGAAAAGCTGATATATATTATGACATCATCTAGAACAGCTTCCTTTGGCAGTCCATCATCTCTCTTAAGTCCAATATCAACATAGAAAAGCCATGGTGAGCAGAAAACCATTGTTAGTTCATTTTGAATTGCTGAAGTTGCTTTTGCCTTTTATAATCATCTGAATATATCTTTCCTAATAATGCATATTTCAATTACTTAGTCATGCCCTTGTACATAGATATATTGAAAGATAAATATATATGCAAATAACCTGAGAAAACACCAACTTCTTTCCCAATTCTTAAAATATATTTCTGCAACCATCTTCACTGGTGATTGTTTGCATATAAATTTTTGCATATAAGTATTTGAATTAATAAATATATATACTTTGCTAAGATATATTTACATAGATAAAATATACTTCCAGCAGCAACCCATGCAACAGCATCATTAATAAATTTGCTTTCATTTTACAGAGGTCTATATATCTAAGAATCAAACAAGGAATTTATTTATTTTTATGGCCCTTCCTGGTTTCCACTGATGTGGTATTGCAAAAACAAGGGCCAAAGTTAGCTTAGTGGAAATAGTACAATATGCTACCAAATTAGCTGTTAGTTAAGGTATGCAGCTTGGAAGCATTATTTATATTAAAAGACTGAGCACAATCCTTGGGAGAATTGTTTTTCTGAGAAAGTATTATCGTGACAGAGCATTTTTTACTGACACTCATGTGGAGGCTGTAACAATGGAATAAGGCAAAAGAAATAAGAAATTATGGCTCTTTTTGAGATAATTGGAAATAGATTGTGGGAGAACAGTGTATTGTCAAGTATCAATTATGATATACCCTTGTCCTTAGTGGGGATAGGAATGGAATCCATATTCCCATGTATATAAGGTAGTGGGAGGGAGAGAGATAAAGAGAGATTCATACTCAGAATATTATTCGACCATGTCCTTTTTTTTCTTACCATCTTTACTGTGCTTATTACCCTGCTTACAAGGCTCATTGTGTCAATTTCAGCCTGATCACTTTAGGTCAGATTGACTACAACCCCTCATCTCTAAAGACCTTGAAAAATGTCTGAGAGAAATCTCATCCAAAAGAGATACCTGCAATCTCAGTGACAATGCTCAATTCCTCTTCGATCAAAGAATACATATGTTTGAAGTCTGCAAATGTCTCCTTTATTCCAGCTTAGCTCAAATAGGAGTTTAAATGTCACAGAGGCAGTACATCCCGTTCCTGGCTTCCCTCTGGCCTGTCTGCCTCTGGGAGATCTTTTCTATCGTGCCCTTTGAAAATATTGGACACTAATCACCACATGGTGGCCTTGGAAAGAAATGAAATACTGTTATAGAGATGGATTGCATTAAAGATGCTCTCAGAAAACAGTGGCAGAGGTTCTGCCTTAGTAACATACCCAGGAGAAAGCAATCCTAATGCTTTTGTCTCTGCCAGGGACTCCTGTTCTCCACTCACGAGTGCCTCAAAATACCATCAGACCTGGTCCGGCTCTGGCTGCATGAAGCAGAGAGGGTTTACTATGACAAACTTGTGGAAGACAAAGATCAAGAGACTTATATTAGGGTCATGACAGCAAATTGCAAGAAATTCTTTGAGGTGAGGGAACTGCTGCTGCTACTTCTCCCCCCACCTCCTTCTCTTCCTTCAGTTGAGATTCAAAAGTGACTTTGGACTCAACTAGGATGTACTTTTCCAATATTAGCAGTTAAAAGTTAATTAATCTGGTATAGGAATATGCTTACTTTAGAAGACCGTATACAGGTTTACAGAGGCTTCATTAAATTAGGAACTCTTGAAATGTTATGTTTAGGTAGAGCAAAGAGCCCAGCTCTCAGGTGCTAACTTTCTTTAATTTCTCTTGTGCCAAAATGCCTCTCCAGATTTTACTTGCAGGCTAGCCCTAGAGAATTAATCCCAAATGTTGTCTTGGATGGTTCAAATAAATCTAAGATCAAAAAGCAGCTGATTGGAGGATAAAGTATCTTCAGTTTATAATGGATTGTTTTGTTTTGTTTTGTTTTGCAGGATCTGGGTGAAAATATTATCTTTGCAAAGCCCAACATTTTTTGCCACTTTGCTCAAGGCATTGGAGATCCAAAGTATTTGCCTGTTTCCAATGTACAGAGTTTGAATAAGCTGCTTGTGGAAGCCTTGGATAGCTACAACGAGGTCAATGCAGTGATGAATTTGGTAAGTGAATTGGGAGCTGAGCCAGAGAGAAAATACTGCAACTGAGCACATGAAGCATGGATAAACTAACTGGTGCCTATACTACAATTTCCACTATACAAAGTCATTAGCAATATCAATAGCACTTAGAGTTATATATCGCTCTCTCTGAACAGTTTATAATGTCAGCATATTGCCCCCAACAATCTGGGTCCCCATTTTACCGACCTTGAAAGGATGTCAACCTCAAGCCCCATCAGGATTGAACTCTTGGCTATAGAAAGAATTTGCCTGCAATACTGCATTCTAACCACTGCGCCACCACAGCTCAGTAACTACAGTACGGTGGCTTAGATATGTAACAGTTCTGGTCCAAAATGTAAACATTTGGAGGAGACAAAGTTGCTTCCTGTAATAAACGCATTTTTTTTTTAGGTTAGTCTTCCTTATTGATTTTATTTCCTGCTTATTCAAGCCAGAAGAAGCTCTTGCATCACATAAAGATAACACAGCAACCCCCAAACCACAGAAAGAGGCTTCTGGTCATAGCGTTCACCAATGGTGAAAAGAGTCACAAATTAATGTTTAGCATAATAGGCTACATCACATCATCCAAAGGTTCTTATGCCCTATCAAGTAGACTTTTCTTTTTGTTGTTATCGTTTGCGTCTTTCTTTTCTTTCCCCCATCACAGTAATCTCATAGTTAGTGAATTTTGAGACAAGTTTGAATAATTCTGTAATCTTACAGGCAATTTTAGGGGCTCCAGGTCTTTAAAAAATGAAATGGGGGAAAAAAATCACGATTCCTTGGAATCCTGCCAAATATCCATAGTTTTAAAAGATGGGGGGGGTAATGAGAATGAAGTTAAGGTTTGAGTTGGTGAATAATTAATAGGCACAACCATAAATTAGATGATGGAAATTGGAGGATGAATTCAGTGGCCAAGATAAAAATGTTGTATGGACTGTTTTTATTCCCAGAACCCAGAAGCATCAATTAGAAATATGGTTCAGATTAGGATGAGAATGAGCCATGAGTAAACTTGATGCTGCAATTAAGATTTGGTACAAAAAAGGGGGGGCTACGGTTGGCTGGGAAGGGTGAAACAAAGTGGGTGGGACTCGGCAGAGCTTTGGTGTTTCATTTTTTTCTTTTTGGGATGGAGTCGGGGTGTTAAATGTGTTGCTCTACCTTGGGGATTATACTGTACTACAGCTTTTGCTTTGTTCACTGTTCAAAACGTCACTCGGTTTTGCCTGCCCACCCCTCTTAATGAGAGTTAGAATCTAATTTTATTGTTTTGATCTTTTCCGCGTTGTTGGGTTAAAAACTAGGAACGGGCCTTCTTTGTCTACTGCAGGTGCTGTTTGAAGATGCTGTGTCCCATGTCTGTAGGATCAATCGCATCCTAGAGTCTCCCAGAGGCAATGCTTTACTCGTGGGGGTTGGAGGCAGTGGCAAGCAAAGTCTATCTCGGCTGGCAGCCTATATTAGCTCCCTGGATGTCTTTCAGATCACTCTGAAGAAGGGCTACGGCATTCCAGACCTCAAGGTGAGGACAATTTGCCCAAGCATATATTGACAAACTTCAAAAATGGTACGGAGAGGCCTAAAACTGAAGATAAATGCTGGGTACCGCTACCCGACAAATTATACACTGTAATCAAACCAACATTTCTGAGCATATCATTAGTGTGCTGCGATGCCATGTATTATAGGCATACTTCTAAAAATAGAAACTTGAGGTCTTTCTACCTAAGATGGACAGGGAGCTAAGGGAGAAACAAGAATATAAAACATGAAGCATCAAGGAATATAAAAGAGGAATTAGTTCTATTTAGATTGTTGAGAAGATTGAGATAAGGCCTTCAGAGTTTTTAGACAGGGATAGGGTTTTTGTTGTTTTTTTTTGGCAGAGAGTATGACAGTGACATGGCGACATCACCAAAAAGGTGGATTCAAAAATGATTCATTTCTTTTTTAAAGACAGGGGAGAGGAATTGATGTGTTCTGGCCAGAGGAGCCTTAATATCAATTTATATTGGGGAATTTAACAGATTCTCACCTTCAACTGTATTGCCTAACATCTTCATTTTGCTGTCAAATGATATCAGCACCGGGGATTGTGCATGAGGCTGAGAAAATAGGATTAGGGGATTGCCTGAGATATGAGATATGCAGGCTATATATTCCTGCCATAAACCAGAAACTGGTTGGGATAGGATAGGAGATTGTTTTTGTACAAAGCATGCCTACTGATCATAACCCTTCCTATACCACAGTGGACCCTGCAATGGGTTAAATTAAGCCATTTATACATCTTTTATGCTTTTAGCTTTTGCCTTCAATTATTGTATTTTGGTCCTGATCTATGCTCAGAGATAATCCTCTGGAATAGCTTGTCTAAATCTGGTGCCTTCTGGGTGTCTCAGGAATAAAAATTGCAAACTTCCCAGTTAGCATTTTCTTTTCCATGCTGGGAGTTCTGGAAGATGTACTCTCAACACATTTTGAGAGCCCTGGATCAGGGAAGGCTGAATTATGCTTGCCTGTCTGATAAGTGTAAGGGTGACACCTCGGGACCATCGGGAAACATGTTGGTTGCTTTCACATAAATTCATTAGCAGAGACACCTTTGGGGTAAGGTTTATTTTGAATCAAAGTCAGAAACGTTCACACATTCAGTGATGCTACTTCACAAACATGACTGTGATTTTGCCAATGGAATGTTGCTCTAAATGTTATCTAGCCAGCTTTCATAATACTGTAGAAAAGTTTTCCACAACAAATTCAGCATTTTTTAAATCTTGAAAAAAAGATAGAAAGGCTGCTTAACTAACAAGTATTTGTTCTGTGATTCAGGCTGATCTGGCTGCCCAGTACATCAAATCTGCTGTGAAGAATACCCCTACCGTTTTTCTTATGACAGACTCACAGGTTGCTGAAGAGCAGTTTTTGGTTTTGATCAATGATCTCTTGGCATCTGGCGAGATTCCAGGGCTATTTCAGGATGATGAAGTAGAAAATATTATTAGCTCCATGAGGCCTCAGGTAAAATCTATGGGCTTGCAGGATACTCGTGAAAACTCCTGGAAATTCTTCATCGACAAAGTCCGAAAACAATTAAAGGTAAGAAGTTGGAAGAGTTCAAATTCCATTCAACCACAAATTGTTTTGGCCAACCAGATGCAGGTTCAACATATTTGTTTACACTATCATATGGTTTGTTGGTTTGTGCAAAGCATTATGAAATGAAGGCACTGGGGTTTGTAAATCATGGTTTATGGGTTAACAATGAGCAAATAGTGCCATCATTCACAGCCTAACCTACCTCACAAGATTTTTGTGAAGATTAAATTGAAAGAGATAGAAGAGGAAAAGTCAAATACGTGTATAACGAATGATATCTAAATTAATATTCTTTATTATTGCATGACTGATGGAAGGAGAGGACATTTAATTTTTTGAGTGAGATTGTTGAGGTAAAGAAACACTAACTTATTGTTTTGTGCTATGGGGCAATATGAAAATTCTTTAGCCAACATTTTGGTATTGTACAAATGAAGGTAGGAATATCCACTCTAATAAGCAGAGTAATTTTCAGGTGTAAATTTGATATACTGAGATTTACAGGGACTCCCCAATAACATTTGAGTAGTAAAAGCTCTTAAGTAACTAACAGTAGTGATTATGCACATTGATGCATCTTCACTCCCTCCCCAGGTAATCCTGTGTTTCTCTCCTGTGGGATCTACTCTCCGCGTGAGGGCCAGAAAATTCCCTGCTGTAGTAAACTGCACAGCTATTGATTGGTTCCACGAATGGCCTGAAGATGCCTTGGTGTCCGTCAGTGGAAGATTCCTAGAGGAGATTGAAGGGATTGAGGTATGCATCCACTTTCCAAAAAGTAGACACTGTGTACTCCCAACATCTCTTGGTGCTGAATAGAACCATTTTTTTTGCCAATGTTCTATTATGGTTTGGTTTTGGGTTTTTTTCCTGCCTAGATTAGAACTCTTATTCTTGGATGTCTTTCAGATGGCATTCCTCTATCTCTTCAGACTGTGGTGAGCAATCCATGCTCCTCTCCCAAACCTTAATTACAATCCCCAAAGCCAATCTAAGCTTGGTCACTACTGTACATTGTCAATGTTAACATGACAGAAGTTGAAAATCCTTTCTGTTCCAGCCTCTCTTACTTCTGGTTCCACCCATTTTTGAGGAGTAATCTTGATGTGATAAAGACCAAGTGTGACTCTCGGTCCAAAAAGAATTCATTCTTTGTAGATGGCTTCACTATTCAAAGTGGTCTGGATTTGGAAACTAAGCAGAATCAGATCACTAAGAAAGATCAGTGGGTATCTCACAATAGTTGACAAAAAAGAATGTATGTCAGATTGATTAATTAATTATATACGATCAAATTGATGCAAATTCTTAGCAACCACCTAGATAGATTTTCTCCATGACTATCCATCCTCAGCCTAGTCCTTTGGGTCTTCCCACAGAACACCTATTGCCACTATAACTGAATCCATCCACCTTGCGGTTGGTCATCTTCTTCTTCTCTTTCTTTCTGTCTTCTCACCATTGCACTCTTTTCCAGAGAGATGGGTCTTTGCATAATGTGTCTGAAGTCAGATAATTAGAGTCTGGTTCTTTGGGCCTCAAGTGAAAACTCTGGTTTGATTTGAACAAGGATCCATTTGTTTGTTTTCTTGGCTATCAAGAGTCTTCTTCAGGAGTCTTCAGGAGTCTTCAGGAGTCTTCTTCAACACCAACATTTCAAATAGAAAATCTTTATTTTGCTCAGAGTGTTTGTTTCAAATAATCATTTAAAATATAAAGCAGTTTCAGATAATCATTTAAAATATAAAGCAATATAAAGAGTAGCCAATCTTTGACCTCCCCAAATTTTATTAGAGTTGGGGCATTTCCCCACATCACATACATATCCTAGTACATTTTGTATCCCCATGATGAAAACTTTTAACTTCTAGCCAGTAAGGTCTACGTCTCCTGCCTTTCTGATGGACAAGGCATGTGATGCCGGAAAATTAAATACAATATGGAATATGTCCTTAATAACTGTAAAAATCTGAATCCCGGGCATATCTATTCAATACTACACAGTCTTCGAACTCCGGGATAAATATAAATCAGCTGTTTATTGTTTAAAAAAATTTAAAACAATAAAAGCAGCTATTTACAATGTTAAAACAAACTTAGCTTTCGCTAAGTTTGGCAGGAGATCAGCGAAAGCTAAGTTTGTTTTAACATTGTAAATAGTTGCTTTTATTGTTTTAATTTTTTTTAAACAATAATCAGCTGATTTATATTTATCCCGGAGTTCGAAGATTGTGTAGTATTGAATATGGAATATATAATTATTGCATATTTTTATAAATGCAATATGTGTATTAGAATGTAATTCTTAATATGTTTACTTAGAAATAAAGTCTATAAAGCTTAAAAGGTTTACTCTTTTGCAAATGTTAATAGAATTGCTCAAAGGACAGGAAATTTTGGAAACGGGTTTGATAAAGACAAGGAAAACCTTTAGCTTTAATAAGAAAAAAGATGTTTGCTTAGTTACCAACTGTCCAACCTTGGAAAGGGTTGTGACTGCCTCTTTACAAGCTGTTGCAGGATTTTGATGCCAATATGGATATTTTCTCCATAAGCAGTTATATATTCCATGTCTCTTTCTATCATTATGTCTCTCTTTTATGTTATAGTTTCTGCTTCACATAGTGTTGGCTTGAAAATACCACTTTATAGATTTTGGCCTGGAGCTTTTGTTTCCTGGAAAGAGCATGATACATTTATTTATTTTTCATATGACATATATTCCAGATTTTTAAAAACTGCAGTATAAGCCCAATGTAATTTTATTTGTGTATAGCATTAGCTTCAGTGTTCTCCTGGGATTTGTCAAAAAAGCTAATATTGACCAGAGCCTTTATGTCTGTGTTTCTTTGCTATACATGCGTTCTCTTCCTAAGTACATTTAGTATTAATAATTCTGTTTCTGATACCACAGTGTTTATATCAGATTCTTAGAGAAAGGAATGTGGGGCATGCAAAACCTCAAATCCGCAGAATAACATTAACTTATCAACTGCATGTCATAGTTGTATTTGAAGCTAAAATTTCCAAATGCAATTAGGTGTAAAACATGCATTCTCTGAGTTGCCTGTTTCTGAGATGGTGCCTTTCAGGACATGCAATTTTTAAAGTTAACAGGTTCACTGACTTTAGGCAGAGATAGGAACTAAAATAAATGTTTTTCATTCAAACTTAGACAAATGATTGCTTTTGTTCCTGCTCAGTATGCTCATTATATATAACCTGAACTAATTCAGGTGACTTAACTGTAGGTTTGTTACTGTATTTTATTCTTTCCTCTAAAGCAGTGATGGCGAACCTTTTAGAGACTGAGTGCCCAAACTGCAACCCAAAACCCACTTATGCATCATCGAGTGCCTGGTGGGTGTGGCCCGTTGGCTGGGTGTGGCCAATTGGGTGGGCATGTCCCATTGGGTGGGCATGGCTGCGGTGGTAACTGGGTGGGACTAAAAAGTTCAATCAATCAATTCCAACTTTGCAATATCTTTTTTTTTCCCACAAGAAGTTGAAATTGACTGATTGAACCTTTTTTTTTTTTTTGCACATGGCGGCGGAGGCCTAAAGCGAAAAGGTTTTATAAAACCCAGCTGAAGGCCTAGGACTGGGGCGATGGCGCACGCGCCCAAAGAGAGGGCTTTGAGTGCCGCCTCTGGCACTTGTGCCATAGGTTCGCCACCACTGTTCTAAAGTGTCCAAAATTGTTTGGAAGAAGGAGCAAGAGAGTAGTAAGTTGGTGAAGATGGTGTTGGTGTTGAATTAGGATCGATCAGGCAGTGTTCAGTTAGGATCGATGAGACCGAGGTTCAAACTCACTCTCCAACATGGAATCTCTCTGGGAAAGAACCCCATCTCATAGCATGATTGTTGTGGAGAAAATTAGAGGAAGGAGAAAGAGTGAAATATATGTAATGAAACATTAAAACTGATCAAGTGAAATTCCTTCAAGTTAACAAATGCAGACCTTCTGAATGGTTGGAAAAGCTATTTGGCAGCCAACCAACTTCATTCAAATAATTTCCCATTATTCTCTGTTTGGTATCCAGTTTGTCTCCCTTTAGGCAAATGTAACTTTATCAAGTTGCAGTTGGGCCTGGGACTTACTCAGGAGGGAAATTCCCATAATTGCCTATATGGAAATGTGCAGATTTTGTTACAGCTAGTGAAAAATTATAAACTATATAATAAAGGCTTAATGTAATTAAGATCATGATAAATAAATAACTTCTAAAGTACAAAAAAGAAAAGTGGGGAGGGGAAAAGGGAGAATAAAGTTGCTGTGGCACAAATTGGCCTGATATTTTCTGGTCCTTCTTGCAGCCTGGAGTTAAAACCTCCATCAGCCTGTTTATGTCCTTCGTCCATACAACCGTCAATGAAATGTCCAAGACCTACCTGGCCACTGAAAGGCGTTATAATTATACCACCCCGAAGACCTTCCTGGAACAGATCAAACTTTACCAGAACCTCCTAGCCAAAAAAAGAAAAGAACTGATTGCTAAAATTGAGAGGCTGGAGAATGGCTTAATGAAACTCCAAAGTACAGCTTCACAGGTTTGTGGGCAAACTGGATGTTCTTGGTTGTAGCAATTTTCAGATCTCTTCATGGAACCCTCGTTGATTGCCTAAAGAGGATTATCATTTTAGCGACTGGTTATTTCAGTTCAGGTTTAACAAGATCCATCTAGAAATTGTCTTGGCTGATCTATTTTAGTCTCGGAGAATTTGAGTAGCACAAAAATTCTCTGTTTAGTCTTGAAATTCCAACCTGAGATAAAAGATATTCTACAGGGAAATATTTTTCTCCCCAAGATTATGCCAAGTTCTCCCATAATATGGTAAAGATAATTGCGTGTAACTAAAAGCTTTTCCAGATGAGCTACCACATTCAACTACTACCTTTAATCCACTGTGTAATATTCCACTGTCACTGCAATAATCGACTGCATAAAATTATATACCGCCTGGAGCTGAGTAATTTCCACCCCACCCATCTGTTCTTTTTAAATAGCTCAATCAGGTTAGGACAGGGATGTCAAACTCAATTTCATTGAGGGCCACATCAGCATTGCGGTTGCCCTCGGGGTGTGTGTGGCCAGGGTGGGTGTGGCCTACTGGGTGGGCATGGCCAGCGCTACATCGTTCGCGTCAAGGGTGCCTGTGGGGGCCTGGGCAGGAGTGGGACAGATCTGAGGGTCTCTGACAGAAGGGGGTGGGACCGGGGCAAGCGCCAAGGCATGGTCCATTTCTTCATTCCTCACAAAGGGTGACACCTCCCCAGCATGCACCCAGGGGGTGGGGCCGATGCGGCAGGGGCTGGTTCCTTGCTGTTTCCAGACGGCCTTGTGGAGCTAAGACTGAATGTGTTTCAGCATAGATGGCCACCACAAAATTGTACATTGGCTCCCGGCTTGCCTGGGCCAGGGCCAAGGCAGCAGGGGCCATTCCTTCACTGTTTCCAGGATGGCTTCGCGAGCCACATGAAACCACTTCGCGGGCCGCATCCGGCCCCCGGGCCTTGTGTTTGACATGTCTGGGTTAGGAGGTAAGGAACCTGAGTACCATACAGAAAAATGGAGATGGAGACCCTTGACTGTATGGGGGGTGGGGGAGAAAATGTTCAGAATCCCCCTCTAAAGCTGCTGCAAGGGAGTGAGTCTTGTTTTCTTTTATTTTATGTGTGTGTGTGGGGAGGATGTTTAGAGGAGAAAATATGCTTCCATACAAAGATTATGCATTAGTTCGAAAGCAATTTCCATCCCATGCAGTCTCCTGATATCAACAGTGTTGGAGAGTTGGGCTGATTTCCTGGTAGCTTATCAATATGTAATTTAGACAGTGGCAAATGTTTTCCTTTGGTTTTCCTTTGTTTTTTTTGACATTCTCTGGCTAGATTTCCTCTTTAGAGGGACCTCTTGGCCCATCCTTCCTGGTTCCTGAACATAGGTCCCGTAAGGGAAATGCGACTTTGACGGTTTTGCACTGCTGAGTACAGAACTGAGTACAACACCCCCACCCCCACCCCCAATAAAACTAAGTGATAAGGATTCGTCTGCTGGATGAACAGATTTCCAAGGATCAGGGTCCTGGGGTTGCTTTGTTTTTCATCTTCTTTCTCCCATGCAATGCAATTAAAGAGATTTCACTGCTGCTGGGCTTGCAGCGGTTTGGGACGGGGCACTGAGTTTCACTACTTGTTTTCAGCATGTTGGGTTGCCAGACGTGAAGCCAGCCACAAATCCTCTTCAGACTGCATTTGAATATTTGGCATGTAAATGGTGGTATTATGGCATTCTCATTATTAGCTTAGTTGATTCTGGCTCCAAAGAAATGTAGAAGAGAGGGGGGTGGGGAAGCTGTATATGCCATTTAAGAGTGTCTTATGTCTGGGGCCTTTTTGTTTTATTAAACGCAATCATATGCAAGTCCATTTTGGCTGGTGAAAAGCTGTTCACTTTTTCTTCTTGCAACCCTTTTTGAATTTAACCAGTCTCCTAAAAAAGTGTTATTAATTGGAAAGAAGACAAGAATTTTAAACCAGTCGTGCAGAGTAGGCAGGAATGCCCAAGCATTACCCTATCAGGATGATTTTACTTGGTTTGCTTAGAGGAGGTGATAGATGCGTAGCATTCCTGAATAGGTATTAGCACTATTTGGGATAAATATTTCATATTTTACTAGGATGTACATGGAAGTCATACTAAGATACCACAGAGCCACATTTTTTATGGTGTAAGTTAGGTTTTTAGGTGTGCCAATTTGTCACAATCTACTTCCCACAATCTACTCTTTTTCCATCTTCCTGATGGCTTTGATTTTATTTTTTTTTATTTTAAGAACAACTATTCTCTGAAATAATCCCATGTGGTCAGAATCCATTTCTGAGAGACTAGAAAAGTAACATGTTTCATCAGGAGTAGCTGATGTGTTTCAGAATTTGTCTTACTGTGGAATTTTATAGGTTGATGATCTGAAAGCCAAACTCGCTGTTCAGGAGCTGGAGCTTAAGCACAAGAATGAAGATGCTGACAAACTGATTCATGTGGTTGGAGTTGAAACAGAGAAAGTGAGCAGGGAAAAAGCAATTGCTGATGAAGAGGAACTCAAAGTGCAAGTCATTAACTTGGTAGGGTTTTTTTCTTTCTTTCTGATTTGGCATTGACAGTTGCTCACCTTGTAAAAGACGTAGAAAGAGAAAGCTGCCAATTAAGCAAAGAATGCATATGGATGCCTATGCAAGAACCAAATACTGTCCTGAGACACATTTTCTATCTATCAGCCTGGAAGGAACTACATGATACCTTGTTTTATTTTGTTTTGCTTTAACGCCTGGCATCTTTTTTTAACCATGTGAGGACTTTAATTGCCAGTGGTTTATTACAGTAGTTTCTGATCAAGTAAGCCAAGACAGAGATCCATTTCATAGATCAGGGTTGCAGTAAAATTTAGCTGTCACCTCCATTGGTTGTCCAAGATATTGTTCCTCAACTGAGATGAGCTCTCATAATCTCTAGCCAACCATTTTAACATTAATTATCTGTATCACCCACAATAGT
>NW_015387077.1:145322-215272 GCF_001527695.2 Protobothrops mucrosquamatus
TGGCTGGTCCTGACCTAAGGTGATCCTCCCCCCTCCCAACCACCCTTGTTCCCCCTAAAAATTTATTAAAACACCCCTTTAAAAAGAACCTTAATTTGGCCGATTTCAATAATTTTCGATTTGTACCCGCAGCATGCCACCTCTCGGGGTTCCAAACCCCATCCTCAAGGTGGGCCCTAGTGATCTTAATGGGCCAGGCGGCCCATTATTACAGTGTACTGTGTTACTTTTATTTATTTTAAATATTTATACAGCTGCCCATCTTATACCAAACTCTGAGTAGCTCCCAATCAAGAATTAAACAATATAAGTAAAAAAAGACATAAAAACCAAATTGAAGCAATTAATACTCTAAATATTAAAAACAAAAACTTGGCACCAAGTTAAGCTAAATATTTGTCTATTAAAAATATTAAACAATTTAGCCATTGTCCCTGCGGAACAGTATACATTAGCTCCTTCCGTATGCTAATGTATACTGAAGCACTGAAAACTGCCCCAAAGGTGCTTTCTTTCAAAACTGCCCCAAAGATCCTTTCTTTCAAAAGGCAACTGGGCATTCTTATTTTGCTTGAAGATGTTTCACCTCTCATCCAAGAAGCTTCTTCAGTTCTGACTGAATGATGGAGTCATCCTCGTTATGGGAGTATGAATGGATTTCCAGGGAAAAAAAATTGCAGACTACAGGATTCAGGTGATCCTGGGGGGGGGGGGGCACAGATAAACCTCCAAGTGGCCTCAATAATTCTCAGAAAAAGGGCTAATGACCAGATGACTCCAAGAAATATAAATCCTTCCGGTCTTCTCCATTCACTCAGAACTGAAGAAACTTCTTGGATGAGAAGCGAAACGTCTTCAAGCAAAACAAGAAAGTCCAGCAGTCTTTTGAAAGAAAGCACCTTTGGGACAACTGTGACCTGGACGACTGAGAATCTCCATAGACCAGGGGTGTCAAACTCAATTTCATTGAGGGCCGCATCAGCATTGCGGTTGCCCTCAGGGGGGCCAGTTGGGTGCGGCCTACTGGATGGGCGTGGATGGAGTGGGTATGGCCTACTAGGTGGACAAGGCCAGCTCTACATCGTTCGCGTCAAGGATGCCTGTGGGGGCCTGGGCAGGAGTGGGACAGATCTGAGGGTCTCTGGCAGAAGGGGGTGGGACCGGGGCAAGCGCCAAGGCATGATCCATTTCTTCATTCCTCACAAAGGGTGACACCTCCCCAGCATGCACCCAGGGGGCGGGGCCGACACAGCAGGGGCTGGTTCCTCGCTGTTTCTAGACGGCCTTGTGGAGCTAAGACTGAATGTGTTTCAGCATAGATGGCCACCACAAAATTATACATTGGCTCCTGGCCGGCCTGGGCCAGGGGAGCGGGGGCCGTTCCCTCACTGTTTCCAGGATGGCTTCGCGGGCCACATGAAACCACTTCGCGGGCCGCATCCGGCCCCCGGGCCTTGTGTTTGACATGTCTGCCATAGACACTGAAAACTGAATTGCACCATATGCCAATCATATATGAGGATGAATTTGCAACTGCGAGGAGATAGAATAGATAGTCTCCTTCACTCTTTCATCTTTGTGCTTCCCTTTACTTGGCAATTCCTCTGAATTCAGTCACTGGGTGTCCTAAACGCAGAGCTCTCCTTCTGGGAAATTTTCAGTTACCAGGCTTCTGAGATTGCTCACAGCTGGTGTTCACAAATTACTTTCTTTCTTAACATTACTTATGAGGGCAATTTTTTTTTTTTTATCTAACAAAATTAGAGGTGATCAGAATCTCAGAATTTTAAAACGGAACTAAGGAATGTGTCTCCCCAATAATTTGAAAAACATTCATATTTCCTTCTTTAGAATGTATCAGAAAAGCAAAGAGCTTGCGAAACTGATTTGGCTAAAGCTGAACCAGCACTGCTTGCTGCTCAGGAAGCTCTAGACACTCTCAATAAGGTAAAATCCTTTAAGTTTTTAACCAGCAGTTAAAAATGATGTACTCATTTCTAGCGATATGTTCTGTTTCAACGTGACATTGATCAAGCCAGATAAATATACTTCTATTTTTATGAAGGAAGATTGCAGAGACAGAAACGTGGTCTGGAATAATTGATTCCTCTTACAGGAACCATTTTCAAGCCATCAATTGTAAAAGTGCAGAGTTTCTCGTGTTTGAAACTGCAAATAACTTTGAAAATAAATACTTCTCATTCAACAAAACATTTTTTTTTTAAAAAAAACACCAGCCTGAGGTTGTTCTGTGTACCAAGACTCCAAGATCCCTTTTAGGCTGAGCCTCTGCCCTGGAAGGCTTTATCAAGGGGATTGGAGCTACACCAACTACGAAGCCTCTGAAGTACTGCTCCAAAATTCTGTAATTCCAAAACTCCCATAGAAGAGAATATTTGTAGCTCCAGGTTGAACTGTGGGGTCTTTGGTACTCTCTGAGCTTGGTTGTTGGCTTGTAGACATTGTATTACCCAACTAGGTGACATCCAAGCTCAAATTCCACATTACATTATAGCCCAGTGATGGCGAACCTTTTAGAGACTGAGTGCCCAAACTGCAACGCAAAACCCACTTGTGCATCGTCGAGTGCCGGGTGGGTGTGACCAATTGGCTGGGGCGGCCCATTGGGTGGGCGTGGCTGCAGTAGTGGGTGGGACTAAAAAGTTCAATCAATCAATTCCAACTTTGCAAGATCTTTTTTTCCCCCGCGAGAAGTTGAAATTGACTGATTGAACCTTTTTTTTTTTTTTTTGCACATGGCGGTGGAGGCCTAAAGTGAAAAGGTTTTATAAAACCCAGCTGAAGGCCTAGGACTGGGGCGACGGCGCGCGTGCCCACAGAGAGGGCTCTGAGTGCCGCCTCTGGCACCCGTGCCATAGGTTCGCCACCACTGTTATAGCTTGTATTATTCTGCTGCTCTGCTAACACAGATACGTTGTAGCTGATATGGGGTGCTTAATGGGCTTTTTTTCTTAATCATGGAATTTATTATTTCATTGTTAAAAAATTCCTTTCTCTTCTCCCCCATCTTTGGCTGCCTTTTTAGAACAACCTGACAGAGCTGAAGTCTTTTGGATCCCCTCCAGAAGCAGTGGTTAATGTAACAGCAGCAGTTTTGATTCTGACTGCTCCAGGTGGCAAGATACCAAAAGACAGAAGTTGGAAAGCAGCAAAATCCATGATGGGCAAAGTAGATGCTTTCCTGGATGCCCTGAAGAAATATGACAAAGAACACATTCCAGAACCTTGCTTGAAAGCTTTTAAGTAAGAAGCATCTACACATATATGTTCTTACACTGACATAAATTGAAATGGCAGGTCATGCATTGGATCAGATGGGGGAGAGGGAGGAGAGAGAGAGAGAGAGAGAGAGAGAGAGAGAGAGAGAGAGAGAGAGAGAGAGAGATATTTCCACTTAGAGCCTTCTTATCTGAGGCTCGCTGTCACCACCTTCAAAAATAAAAGTGAGGTAAATGCCAATAATTATGGCTGAGCACAGATTCTGAATACAAAAGATTCCGGGGTTTCCAAACATGTCTGGGAATTCTTCCCTGAAACCGTGAGAAGCCTGTGTTAATTATTGCCAGCACTACTGAGGTTTGAGGGCATTTGTGTTGTCCTTGTCTTGGGGTGAGGCTGTATCTTTGATAATGATCTATGATAATTCGCCGTGGCCATCTCACCATAGGACAACTCACTGCGGGACAAGAGTTACACTAATATCAAAGAAATGGTGGAATAGAATCATCATAACCAGAACGAAATGTGAATGGCAAAAAATGAAACAATTTTTATTTATTTAAAATAATTAAACAGAATTGTTAAATTGTCCCACGGCGAGCTGTCCCACGGCGAGTTGGCCGTGGTGGGTTGGCCGCAGCAAGTTGGCTGAGTCAAGTTGTCCCACTCCCTTCTTCAGTGCCCAGAGCAGATTTTCTCCTTCCTGTTCCTGTCTTCTTTCTTCTCATGCCAGGCCTGTAAATGCCAGACACGTGAATTCACGCCAAAGCTTCAAACAATGTACAGAGCAGGCAGAGCTCACACAAGGAGGTTAGCCTTTTCCCCAGGTGCTTTCCTCCTCTGGATGAGTCCCAATTCTCAGATTTCTAGATTTAATTTAAGAGCTAATCTGTAACCTTCCTAAAAGGCAACAAATACAACCAGAAGTTTGCCCATTTTCTAAGAAAAATCTGTTCTTGCATCTCTTGCCTTTAGCAGCTAACTGCACAGTGTTGGCAGTAATCGACTGATGCAGTGACTAGAGAAGGATTTTTCTGATTTTATTTATTTAGATATAGATAGCTGCCCATTTCTCCACAGCAGATATGTAAGCACTGTATTAACCCACCCAGGCTTTACTAACACCGCAACCCCCATGCTTGGCAAATAACTGGTTTTTGACAATATCCAGAAAGGCAACAGGGTCAGGGCCAATCTGGTTTCAGGTGGTACAGCATCCCGGAGGGCAGGGGCCATGACAGAACAGGTACATTTCCTGGTTCCTGCAAGATGGCAATCTTTAATTGATAGGACCTGAAGTGTGCCCTTCCAGGTGGATCTTAAAGAAGAATACAGACCATTGGAGAGAGGCAATCTTTCAAGTTTCCATGACAAGCTGAGATAGGAAGAAAGAGAGGGAAGATCCACTTCATTGCACATTGCTTTTTTTTGTGCCTTTTGACCTTATTGACCACTACCGACAATCAGTGTGATCTTTAGTGGAGGGATTCCCCTTTTTGACTTCTTTATATTCCATCTCTGATGCCTCCAAGCATGCCTATACCTAGATAGTCTGATATTCTCAGGATTCCCATCACTTCCAGTACCTAATGCTTGTCCTCACAATTCCTCTTTACACAATTCCCCTCCGGTAATAAAGTAAATACTGTGCCAGGCTCCATGCTGTCTAGCAGACTACGTGTCTTTCATTCACTTACTGTACTTAGAATATAACTGGATCAGATATGGAGGCTATGTATCTAAATGTAATTTCCTAATAAAAGAATGTATTCCTTTTTAAAGACAAACACCATTTATATAAATCTTTCTGTGAATTTAGCAGCAAACGAGCAAAAACTGGAACAATATTTCTACATCAGATCTTAAACAGGGACGATTTTTCCGTATTTTAAACATTTTTAAAATTAAAAGTTATCCTATGGATAACATTATTTTATGAATGTGTGCATGCGTGTGTGTGTGTTGCAAAAGTAGGATAGTGGCAAAAAGAATATGAGTTATAGCAGTCTTATTGTTGTTACACTCATTCAAAAATGACCTGGAACACCTTTGTCTCTTCAACTGCTTTCATTTTGTCCAGTCTGTGATTGATATCAGAGAGTTTTAAGACTTGAACAATTTTCTTGAATTTCATTCCTTGAAAATAATAGATAATAGTCTAAATCTCCAATTCACTTGCTAGAAAAGAAACAGCAAGATTCCTAAGATCAGTTCATACACATTTGAAGGGTGATCAAATGTTCGGATGTCAAATGTAAAACCTTTAACCTACGTATTGATGCCCAGCATTTTGATGTAAATACAAAATAGCAGGGATTTGCAGTGTAATATCACGTGTGCCATTGTTCATCACAGTTGCTAGAATCAGAGCAGACATCTTTGTAGTTTCTTGGTGAACTTAGATTAGAAATGTGGTCAGTTTTTTCTTTCTTTCTTTGTTCATTTAAGTGATATGCTCCTTTATAAAATTTGAAGGTGTCCTTGTTCTGCCCCACTTGCAGCTTTGCTTTGTGAATTTTTCTCCGCAGACCATTTCAGAATGATCCAACATTTGATCCTGAGTTTATACTCTCCAAGTCCACAGCTGCATCTGGTTTATGTTCTTGGTGCTTAAACATTGTTCGTTTCTATGAAGTCTACTGTGATGTGGCACCTAAGCGGCAGGCCTTGGAAGAGGCTAATGCCGAACTGGCAGAGGCAAAAGCCAAACTCATGACGATTAAAAACAAGATTGCAGTAAGTAGGCTACAACTTCATTTGGGTAATGTGCCAGACCCCAGGGCATCTTGTTGAAGTAGATGTCAGTGTTCAAATTGGCTGACATTCACTGCTGGCGCCAAACAAGAGAATTAATTATTTAGGCAAAAGTTACACAATTAAACCAATTGCATGCAAACAACATTCCGTTGTATTTATACAGATCAAGAACCGGTATAAACATGAACTCTGAGTCATGAATTCTCCTGCGCATGAATGAAATGAAAACTGTACTACAGTACTCGCCCAGTTCAGATGGGGTGACCCACATGGCTTTCCATAATTTGCTAACCTGTTAACTGTAGCTCCAGCCAAGGTGTGGAATGCTGGGAGTTGAAGTTATGCAATGTCTGAAGGGACACATGTTACCCATTCCTGAGCTAAATAAATTCAGAATTCAGAATAACAAGAGTTGGAAGGGACCTTATAGGTCATCTAGTCCAACCACCCGCCCAAGCAGAAGACCCTACATCATTTCTGACAGATGGCAATCCAGTCTCTTCTTGAAAGCTTCCAGTGATGAAATGAGAAGCATTTCTCCTTTCCTCCATGTAGCCAGAGGAATTAATTTCTCCTCCATTTTATTCAGAAGAGAAAAGTGAGCACAGGCATTGCATGAACTGACATCCACTTGTACACTAGTTGTGAAGGAGAACCTGGCTTAATCAATAGCTTGTCTAGCCCTGGATCTATTTCAATAGAAAATAGTCAGAAGTTAACATGAATGTAAGAGTTCTTTTCTACTGCATGTGAGGATCAGTTAATTTTAATCTTGCTTAGTGATGTAGGGCTTATTTTTCTGCTTGGTTTTATTTGTTTTATTATTTCATTTACTTTATTATTTTAAATAGTTGCAAACCTATCCCCTTTTAGTTAGGTTATTATTCAATATATTGTGCAAACCCAGAAAATAGATTAATTCAGAACCTAAGTTATATATACAGCTTGTTCTGAATCCTTCACTATGTGTGACTTGAAGAGGTATTTCATTTACCAGCTTTACATCTCTTATTTAGGACTAAAGTACAGGCAGTCCTCGACTTACAACAGTTCATTTAGTGACCGTTCAAAGTTACAATGGTACTGAAAAAAGTGATTTATGACTGTTTTTCACACTTACGACCATTGCAGCATCCCTGGGGTCACATGATCAAAATTCAGACAATTGGCAACTGACTCATACTTATGACGGTCGCATTGTCCCGGAGTCATGTGATCAGCTTTTGCGACCTTCTGACAAGCAAAGTCAATGGGGAAGCCAGATTCACTTAACAACTGTGTCACTAATTTAACGATTGCAATGATTCACTTAACAAAAGAAAGGTTGCAAAATGGGCGGGGCAACAGTCCCTTAACAAATGTCTCACTTAGCAACATAAATTTTGGGCTCAGTTGTGGTCATTAGTTGAGGACTATCTGTATGAATAAGACTCTCAACCTCCCGGTTTCTAGCCCAATGCCTTTAACCTCTACACCAAATTGGTTCTTTTTCCAAACTGGTTATCTTTTTATAAACCTCCCTTACATTTTCATCCTTCGTCTTCTTTCTAATCTATCACCACCCATTCCTGCAGCCTTTTCTTCCTCACAGTTTTAGACAACTTTACTTGACAAAATTATTGCAATCATTACTGGTAAAGTATGTTTAATTATGATTTGCTGTCTGAAGACTATTCAGGGGCATGCACAAAGGAGGGTTGATGATGGTGGGTGATTATGAAAGCAGGTCGACAGACAGTACAGCCTCTGCCCCTTTTCCTGTGCACATTGTGATGTTGTACACACATACAAAAGGGTCAGAGATTGTAGCATGACACCTTTTTCATCATTTCGATAAACATGTTAGATCTGTGAAGCCTCCAAAATTATTGCATAATTGTAAGCATTTCCAACAACAACTGGGGGTGTCTTTATTTTTTGTAATCATATGAGTAGCTGTTTGCTTTTTCGTGATGCACTGATGTGACTCCCCTGTCAGATCTGGTTACATGATGCAGCATTTACTCATCCTTCGAAACCAGCTTGTACGTAAATGCTCAATTTAAACCAATTTGCTTTAGCCAAACTATTGCCTCATTAATATGGGAAGAAATTACATCACTTTAGTTCGTCATTTCCCTACACGTAACTGCAAACTTTTTTGTTTGAAAGGATCTAAATGCCAATTTAGCCAATCTGACTGCTGAATTTGAAAAGGCCACAGCTGCGAAAATCAAATGCCAACAAGAGGCTGATGCAACGAACAGAGTAATTTCGTTGGCTAACAGGTACACCGTCACTAAATACTTCCAAGGGTGCTCTGGGTTAATGCTGGTTAATTGCCATAGTTGGCTTGTGTCAGCATGAGCCTTGACCGCATGAGGTCCATGACTGATCTTCCTCTTTTTAAAAACTGAAAGTAGGGCGGGGGCCTGCCAATGTCTCTGAAGCAGCAGTTATAGGAAGAGAGTTTCTATTTGAACCCATTTTTCTATTCAGATTGACTCTTGTAAATGGGCATTATACAATTGTATTTGCCTAGTTTGGGAAAACAGGTACTGCCAGAAGAAGAGAGGAAACATTTGATGGTGTAATATTGGATCTAGATTGAAGAAGTTAATATAGACCACTGAATTACCAATGGACCCAGACAACACGTTGTCTATTAAGTATTTGACTGCAAAACTAGAAAATTAATAAAATATTTATATAAAAAAAGTAAATCTTAATTTTCTTGGGGATAAGTCTGAATTTAAATATGATTTCTAAAAGTATTTGCTTCATTGTATTAAAAAGCATGCAGGTATAGGAAAGTTGTTAGGGTTTTCCTATATCATTAACCCTAATGGCTAATACTTTACATTTGTATGTCTTCCAAAATTTCTAAGAGACAGAATCCAATATCTATATTCTTATAAGCCCTCGGAAGAAGATGGTATTTGTTCTGCTACATCAAACTGTAGTATTGTTTGCAATTAATCATGGTTAGGATACATGACATTCCTTATCTGAATCCCAAGGATCTAAACCACATTTCAGAAAGATCAGAAAGAATAGCATAATACAGTATGAATCCTAAATACTATAAACCAGACAGCAATTGCGAAAGCTTCAAACATTTCTTGTATTCATATCAAATTGTGTTTTGTTTTGTTTTTGTATATACATTGGAATGTATGAGAAGTCACTAGGAAGCTTGATTGTCTCAAACTGGCTGGAAGTCCCAGCTGGTAAGAAGAAAATTGTTCAGCTTCTCAGCAAGCTATGAACCATTTCCTGAAAATGAAATACTATAAAAGAAAGAAAGCATGAATCAAAGATGAGTGGTTTGTTTAGAAAGGCTGTTGGTTCATAAGCAAGCAATGTTCTCTGTTCTCTCATCAGTCTGCCCCTTGCCAGAAGCCGCAAAGTACATCACCAAGGAAAAGAGTTACACATCTCTCACTAAGGCTTATGTATCTTCACAAAAGTCACGCCCTGGATGTGACTTATGTGGCCCTCAGATCTATCCTGCTGTTATGTGCTCCCTGATTTCTTTTCATGATGAGAAACCTGAGTGGTTTCAGAACTTAGCAGGAAGTGCTTGCTTCAAATGAGATTGATTATGGTTTTATACATTGTTCTGAATAAATATCTGTTTTGGAATAATCTTTATTTGAGTTTATCTGTCTGAAATTGGATTATAGAGGCATTTTGATTTGTGATCAGAACAGTAAATTCATTAGCTTCTCCATACCAACTTCTTACGTGGAGTGGAGCCATCTGAGACATCCGATGGCCCCATGCTTATCTCAGACAAAAGAACACTCTAAGCTGGCTCGTGGCCAGGATATCCTGTGATGAACTTTAGTGGCTCCTCCTTTCCTCCCACTACTGACCTATTAACATGGGATAGCTGACTAGCTAAACTACATTATCCATAAGCCATCTCTTAAGGAGACAGCACTTAACCCAATAAATGCCAAACATTCTAACATACAGACCTGCATGGTCCAGAACATACATCATATTTCACAGCGGCTGAAGGCAGGTAGTTCCTTGATGAGCTCATAGTTTTCTGCTTGATGGTTTCCTAGTGTTAATCCCTCGTTATCTGGGTGTAGGCTGATAGAAAGGATATTTTCTGATCTTTTTGTTTCCTCCGTAGCCTTTTTATTGTCTCTTTTGAATAATGTATAGCAGGGGTAGTCAACCTTGGCTCTTTTATGAGTCGTGGACTTCAACTCCCAGAATTCCTGAGCCAGCACAGCTGGCTCAGGAATTCTGGAAGTTGAAATCCACGAGTCATAAAAGAGCCAAGGTTGACTACCTCTGATGTATAGTATAAATGTGGTTTATTACAAACCCCACATTCCCTGGCACTGATGATGTTACCTACTCAGGTAATGAAACGTCTGCAAGTAAACACCAAATCTCAGAGAGCACCAAGGAATCTACAGCTCAACCCTGAGCTACATACATTCTTCTATTGGAATATTCATACTGCTGATCAAGCCAGGTTGGGTTAGAGCCTCACATGTCCTAATCATATCTTTCTCTCCTTTTGGAATATTTCCTAAGGCTTGTTGGTGGATTAGCATCTGAAAATGTGCGTTGGGCTGAATCGGTGGAAAATTTCAGCGAACAGGGAAAGACTCTGTGCGGGGATGTGCTACTGATTACTGCATTTGTTTCCTATGTTGGGTATTTTATCAAAAAGTATAGGAGCGAGTTACTGGACAAGTTCTGGACTCCTTACTTAAAGCAGTTGAAGGTAAGTCTATGTAAATGCCTGTTCCAGAAAATGAATGTTGTTTCAGTGAATCTGTCTGGCTTCTGATCCTAGTGGCTTTAGGTTACAAGTAGAGGATCCTCGGGTTATGCCCAGCTTCAGACTATAAACTCTAACTCTGAGTATTTCTTGGCTTGTTGACCAAGAAAGAAAACATCATCCTTTTGCTTTTATTCTCCAAGGCACTTTGTAACAACCCATTAAAACAATTGATCACAGAAAGGAGGAGCCTCAAAGTGATCTTTGCAGAAGTAGTAACAAAGAAGTGATGAAGAGCCTTGAGGAATGAAAGGATCTTTGCTTCATGCCTTAAAAATATGAACATTAATATTGGTACCAACCAAACCTTCCCAGAGAAAGTCGCATGCAAGATGCCCCTGCTAGAAGGCATACTCCCATCACCATTGCTTCTCTTCAGATGATAGATTTGAAGGGTGAAAAATACTGAAGCATTGTATCTCCCCAAGTGTTTTGCCACGATATATGCATTACATCAAAATAATAGTTTGGCGGTGAAGGATGCAGCAGATCCAAGAGATTATAGCTCCTGAGGACAAGGTGTTATTCCTGCAGGGTATTCCTGCTTAAAAAAAAAAATAAAAATTCCATGGTTCTTTCTAACCATTATGTCATTTATTTGTCTAAACTAGTGAGGAGCCTCTGACCTGTGAGTCTTCTTATCCAATCTACAGGTCTTTCTCCTTTGACCCTGAAGCTCCCTTGATACCCCTTTCTCTCTGCTCATCTACCCCTTTAGAGAACTGCTGCTTTACAGCGCTGCCTTGAACCAACACTTGATTTTCCAGTAACAAGTGAGATAGTACCAGATAAGCAAGGAGGTAGTGAAGCTCTGTTTTATGTTCAGAGACCCTTGTCAAAATCTAATTCACTCCTGAACATAGGCTGTGCCTTTTCTATCCTGACAGTCCATTTTTATCTTAATATTATAATAGGTACCAATCCCTATTACTTCTGGCCTGGATCCTTTATCCCTGTTAACAGATGATGCAGATATAGCAACCTGGAACAACCAGGGGCTCCCCAGCGACCGTATGTCAACAGAAAATGCAACAATTCTATGCAACACAGAACGTTGGCCACTCATTGTGGATGCACAGCTTCAAGGGATCAAATGGATCAAGAACAAACATGGACGAGAGCTGAAAGCCATCCGGCTTGGACAGAAAAGGTCAACTAGAGTTATTCTGTTCAGTTTGGACTTTATTCTAAAAGAATGGCCTACAGCAGTGGTTCTCAACCTGTGGGTCGGGACCCCATTTGGGGTCGATTGACCATTTCACGGGGGTCGCCAAGCAAGGCTGTCCGCCATTTTTTTTGTCCGCCATTTTTTTTGTCCGCCATTTTTCCCCCTTTTCCGGTGGGTGCCTTACCTCCCTTGGGCTGGGCCAGCTGGTGGTCGGCCTGCTCCGTCTCTGCCACTTGCCAGCTACGCCTCGGCCGGCGCAGGGGGCAGAACCACGCATGCGCGGCGCTCCCGAGCAGGGAAAGTCCTCGACTTACGACCGGTTGGGTAGTCCTCGACTTACGACTGGTTTAGTCCTCGACTTACGACCGGTTTAGTCCTCGACTTACGACCGGTTTAGTCCTCGACTTACGACCGGTTGGGGTCGCGGCATTAAAAAGGTTGAGAACCACTGGCCTACAGGCTAAAAAACAAGAATTGCTCTGCTCTCAGCTTATCTGGGATGCACCCTCATTTTGCTTGCATCTATTCTGGGAGTATTATAATTAGCCTCTTTACATTCTTTACATTCAATCTTCCTTGTAACACCCATCACAGCCCATACTATCAACTTTCCTCACTTGCAGTGCTCCACACCTAGGGAATGACTGGGAACAGGCTCCTTGAGATGACTGGAGCCTTGATCAATAGAATTTAGGTGGGGAACACACACATCTTTCAGTGACATAGCAACATTTCTGGGATCTGGGATAGGCAAGTAATTTACCCCTAATGACATTTTACCCACAAATAATTCTTCATCAATCTTCTAGCTTTATTATGTATACACAAAGACCTTTTGCTTCCCCATGTGCTTCCCCCAACTCCACCAGAATAACTAATCAAGAAACAGGAGAGAAGAGGACGAATGCGATCCAGATGGTTGCATCTACACAAGATGTCTTCTGTCCAACCCTTTTTCTTATAGCAGTTGTGTTCACGGTCACTTACCATGCTGGGCTAAATAACTTTTACCATATGATGTGTGAACTCCCACATGGTAGCCAGTTTCTAATTTCAAACTGTGTCATTCACAGGTCTTTGCATATCCAAGGACACACTTCTTAGATGGCTTTGTTATTATGTTTGCCTTCTTGCCTTGTTTTATGTTTTTCTAACCTATGCACCAGTCCAATTAATTCAGGTGGATTTCATAAATTTTACTACTCTTCTGCCCAAATTCCTCTCTGGGTCCTTCCAGATTTGATAGGAGTCTGGGCTTATTTATCTATTTTAATTTATATAACCTCCCATCTAGCTTACGTGACTCTGGGTGACTCACATTAAAACAATGACAAATCCATATAAATAAAATTATTAAATTGATTAACCAAACAGAAAAGCACAAGAAAATGCCATTCTACAACTCAGTATTTAATTGGCTATTTAATTCATCTAATTGGATAGTTAATTAGTGTGAGGAGTCCATTGCGGCTTTTCTATCTTGCTGTGCATGTCCGCCACTGTTTGTCTGTTCACTTGAATTCCCCACTCAATCCACTCACGTCACCCTTGCCTATGTGCTCTGACATCTATTTCAGTGGCCCTGATAAAGCTCCTTTTCTCAGCATGCATCTCCATTGCAAATGATTATGAAAACACATTTAACTTCATTTTCACTAGGGTACAAGAAGAGTTTTTGTGTTCTCAAGAGACCGTGTGACACACTAAAGATTTATTATCAATTGTACAGCTACCTAGATATCATTGAAAAAGCGATTTCTGACGGAGACACGCTGCTTATTGAAAATATTGGAGAGACAGTAGAACCTGTGCTGGATCCTCTGCTAGGCCGAAACACAATCAAGAAAGGAAGGTAAGTGCATTTGCAGCCACAACAGCCCTTGGTTGTATCTTTGTACTCTGTCCTTTGCAACCCAGTTTGCACTGGAAGTTGATGCATTCTGTGTGTATGCCTTAGTCGTCCTAAGAGTGGTAATTTGACTCAAGCAAAGATTAGTGAAGCATATTTTATGGTTACAGCAACAGAAGATTTATTTACAGTAAAAACATATTTTTCTTTCATTCAATTGTGTCTAATTCTCAGAGACTACCTGGACAATTCACTCCAGTTTTCTTGCCAAGATTTTTCAGAAGTGGCTTGACATTTCCTCTTTCCTAAGGCTATGAAAGTGATGACCTTCCAAGGCCATCCAGTTGTCTTTATTCCTAAAGTCAGTCTAGAAGTTATGATGTCCTGGTTTCTAGCCTAGTGTCTTAACCATTACACCAAACTGGTAAGGCCAACAGATAGATAACTGCATCCTACTAGGAAGAGAGTCAAAGAATACCTGTTCTGTGCATGTGCACTTTGGAAGAGAAGCAGAAGCAGGTGACCTCAGATTAGCAAGCTCTTAAAACAAAGAGCAGGAAAGATAATCAAAGAGGGGACACAACGCAAATCCTTAACTTTATACTCACACTATATGACTCTCTTTTGAGAGTGTTGAAGAGCCAGCGCCATTGTATTCTTATCTCCAACCATTTGATAAAGAAGAAGAAAGTAGATCTCTGTTACTTTACTGAGGGAAGAAGAACAGGCACTTTTGTCCATTTTTTTCATCAAGAGTACTCTAAAATGAAAAGTATTATTCATACAGAACTGCATTATGCACTTGCTTGTCTTCCCCAAATAAAGTGAGGAAGCTATTCTCTACCTTGTTGGGAGTCTAGAGATAGCTGGAGTGGAGACACAGGTGAGAAAGGAACTCAGGAAACAAATGCTAACACACAAAATAAAGTCTGAGAATGAAACAGCTGTGAGTGACTGGCTAGTGACCAGAGAGGCCACCTCACCAAACCTTTCGGGTGATGAAGTATGATAGAAAGCCCTCATTTACTGACTGCCTTCAACAGCACAGTCACTGTTCACAACTACGACAGTGATGAAAAAGTGATTTTGTGACCAATGCCCACATTAAGGACCTTTGCAGCATCTCTTTCTCCCTCTCCCTCCCTTTCCTTCTCCCTCTCCCTCTCCCTGTCAGATGTTCCCCATTATAGTAAGTATACAATTGTCCTGTGCCTCATCCATTTTTCTCTCCCCCTTACAGAGCTGAGAGAGTGCCTAAACAAGCTATTTCTGAGCTGTTTTTCTCCACAACTCAGCATGTCCCCAACAAGTGCTAATTGCAAGTTAACACCCTGAACTCTGTGACCTTAATTAATTGATTAGAACCATATGTGGCCTATTGCTGCTGCCTGCTACTGACAAGACTCTAATCAATTTCATACTGAAGACCTTTTGCCTTTTAAGTTGCTGGAGGCTTGCTACCACCCGTGGGTTAGGCAAATATCTTGTCCTAGTGCATTCTAGGGTCTAAGAGATATTTATCTGGAGCCTTCTGAGTTTTACTAAGCTATAATACCAATAGAGGGCTATAGCTGTTTAACACCTCTGCAATTTTTATTTATTTATTTATTCTAGAAAAAATGTGTAAATTGCACAATCTGCCCAAATTAGTTCCCAAATTAGCCCATTGTTTTCAGATCTAGTTGATGATAGTATGCCATTCCTTATCCGGATGTTGGATGCCACTGCCATTTGCATTAGCTTCTGCCCCCTTTTAGGATCAGGAGGGACACCATACAGCCCTTTGCCTTAAGCAGCAAAGTGTCTCTGGTTATCCATGAGTGGATTTATGACAGCAGTAAGAATTTCAGAAATGGCAGGCTCATGCCCTTTTCCTTTAAACTGGTTCAGAATTGCAAGTTTGGGCCTGCATGTCCTATGTTACTATGATGAAAATCAAACACAAAAAAACCAACAGCAAATATTCTTAAATTGTGCTGTTTGTGTTCATGCCTCTGAATCTATTGAAATTGTCACCCTTCTGTGGGTTGACATCACAAATCCAACTCTACTTTAAACTATTTCTACTAGTTTTCATTTCAACTGCCAATCTCCAACTTCCCAATGTCCCTCATTAACATTGATCTTACCTAATTAATCTCTTTTTTTCCAAGATGTATTGCATAACATGAGTGGATATGGAGAGGGACTGCTCTATTATATTTTAGTGCAGTGAATCTGCTTTGCATGCTGAAAGTGCCTAGTTCCACCTGCAGCATCTCCAGAATAGGACGCGGAAAGATTCATTTGTAGAAACCAGGGCAGCCAGGCTTAATGCCTTTATTTGCCTTTATTTTCATCTAGCCATAATAAGTTATTTTGCCATGGCCTCATGATATTGCTTTCATCTCATTCTTAGATCATAAGGCCACTTTAGCAGTGGTGGGATTCAAATATGTGAACAACCAGTTCTCTGTGTGGATGCCGCTTCCAGAAGTCCATTCTGGGCCTGGGCAACAAAAAATTAGCTACTGGTTCTGCCGAAGTGGTGCGAACCGGCTGAATCCCATCACTACACCTTAGGTGATCCTAAGCGGTGCCAATTTTAATAGTGTTTTCCCTTTAATCTAATACACTTTACTAACTGTTCTGCTGGAAGTGCAATTAGTAAACAGCCTGCATCCATTGGCCAATTTGACAAGACACAGCTCTTCCCCTTTTTCTCTTCAGATAGGAAGAACTGGCTGCAGCAGCTATCACCAAGTTACCCAGCAGTTCCCTAGAAGCCACAGAAAAACTGACTGCGGACCAGGGGCAGTTGCACAACAAAAAAGAAAAGGTGTTGGTCTCAAATCTGACCTACACAAACTTCTTGCTTTAACACTCAGTTTGTCCAGCCCACTGATCAGCAGTTCAGCTGTCTGGATTGTTGCCTTGGGCTTTGCAAACACCAGTTCTGCTTTACCATGGAACTTTCCTGGTTCTGGTAGATGTCTTGGCATAATGATAAACAGGGAGAGGCAAGTCAGCCTCTCCAGTCAAAATTTTGCCATCGCTCCAAGCCCCATCACTGCATCGCTGCCCTGACTGGCTGGTGCTCTCCAAAAAGGAGGATGGTAGAGCAAAGCCAAGAAGTTTTACCACTAGCTTTCTACCTGAGTGGCTGGAATCGGGATACCACCCTTTGGCAACAAGCCAAAACAAGCGGTTGGCGCAGGATAAAGATTGACAAATGTAGAAAGACAGCAACTGAAGAAAACTGTACACTTTTCTGCCAACTGAAGCATAGGTCAATAGCACTAGCTCAGCATTTGGCAATGACTCCCAGTCTACATAGACAATCTTAAACTAAATGAATTGATGATCTGACCTGATAAGCAGTTCCCTGTATATTGAACCATCTGTTGTAGACAAAAAGGATTGATTTTCTATCAACTGAGTCTAAGCTAAAATAAAATTTTAAAAAAAGATGGTGGGACAGGGATAGTAGCTCTGTCCATCAATAGTGAATATAAGCAAAGGTAAGTTACACTGGTCTATGCAACATTTTCACATATTTCAAAACTCTTATTCCCAGATACATTAAAATAGGAGACAAGGAAGTAGAGTACCACCCCAACTTTCGCCTGATTCTGCACACCAAGTACTTCAATCCCCACTATAAGCCAGAGATGCAGGCTCAGTGCACGTTGATCAACTTTTTGGTTACCAGGGATGGCTTGGAAGACCAGCTTTTAGCTGCTGTGGTTGCTAAGGAAAGACCTGACTTAGAGGAACTGAAGGTATATTATCATTACTAGTTGTGAGCATCCGAGTTATAGACTATGGAATAGTCATTTTAGTAATTCCAAGGGAAATCAAATAGTCTAAGTTAGCCTTCCCAACTTGATAGTATATCAGATGTATTGACTCTTATTAAACCTCAGCAATAGAAGAAGGGGATGACAGAGAATGAGGTGGCTGGATGGAGTCACTGAAGCAGTAGGAGTGAGCTTAAATGGACTCCAGAAGATGGTAGAGGACAGGAAGGCCTGGAGGAACGTTGTCCATGGGGTCGCGATGGGTCGAGTACGACTTCTCAACTAACAACAACAACAAAACCTCAGTCAGCATGGACAGAGACTGTGGAAACTGACGTCCAGCATATTTGGGAAGCACCAAGTTGAAAAAAGCAGAGAATCTGAAACAAGTGTTCAGATTGTCTTTTTCCTTAAAATGTTTATTATGTCCCAGGATTGCAACAACCCAAGTGTTTTATAAAGGGAAATGGCATTGGTGTGTAGTCTTTGCATCTAATACAATAGATAAATGTGTATTTACAATGTACGAAGTGTTAACGGTAGAATCCAAGAATTCATACCCCATTTTACTCAGTAGCCTCATCTAAGATAGGAACCTGCAGCTCCAGGTTGAAAATGGCCTAGCTTTGGTGTAGGAAGAAAGGAGATTTGTTGATAAGTAACAAAATCTCTTTTTCTCCACTCTGTCTAGGCTACTCTCACAAAACAACAGAATGAATTTAAGATCATCCTGAAGGAACTAGAGGACTCCTTACTAGCCAGACTCTCTGCTGCATCAGGAAACTTCTTAGGAGATACAGCCTTGGTAGAAAACCTAGAGACCACAAAGCGCACAGCAAATGAAATAGAACAAAAAGTAAGCTAGCTGGTTCAACTTCACTATGCTGTCCTGCCTCAGCAATAGTGCTGAGAAATGGATTTGTGATTTACCAAACCAGCAGTGAAAGCGAAGTAATATAGAAAGCATTGTAATTCTCTAAAGCACGACTAGATATCACGTACCGTAGTCTATTTTTTTTTTATTCTTTTAAAAATATTTTTTTTCTTATTTTTTTAGGTGAAAGAGGCTAAAGTTACTGAAATACAAATTAATGAAGCCAGAGAGAACTACAGGCCAGCAGCAGAAAGGGCATCCCTGGTGTATTTTATATTAAATGACCTGAACAAAATCAACCCCATCTATCAGTTCTCCCTGAAGGTAACTAATAGTAGAACATGCTGTTTGGATAGTGATCGGTTATATTTTTGTAGAAAAATAGCTCCCTCTGCCCTTATGGAGTCCGAAATACTCTCAGCTTTTTTTGCAAAAACATTATAGCTGCCCATTGAGACTCTTTGTCTATGATAAGGAAGAATGACTGAGAGCCAAGCAACTCCTCAGATGCAATGGAAAAAAATATTCCAGAGTAGGGATGTCAAACTCAATTTCACTGAGGGCCGCATCAGCATTGCGGTTGCCCTTGGGGGGCCGGGTGGGTGTGGCCAGGGTGGGTGCAGCCCACTGGGTGGGCATGGATGGAGTGGGTGTGGCCTACTGGGTGGGCATGGCCAGTTCTACATTATTTGCGTCAAGGGTGCCTATGGGGGCCTGGGCAGTAGTGGGACAGATCTGAGGGACTCTGGCAGAAGGGGGTGGGACCGGGGCAAGTGCCAAGATGGCCACAACAAAATTGTACATTGGCTCCCGGCTGGCCTGGGCCAGGGCCAAGGCAGCGGGGGCCATTCCCTCACTGTTTCCAGGATGGCTTCGCGGGCCACATGAAACCACTTCGCAGGCCGCATCCTGCCCCCGGGCCTTGTGTTTGACATGTCTGTTCCAGAGAGTCAAACCTTGGGCCTTTTGTTTTGCTAATGCCCAACTATGTAACCCCTTCATGTTTTTGAGGATGGCATCTTGCTTGTGTCTGCCTGTTCCGGAATACAGAGCAGGACGTCTGCCTGAAACCCTGCACAGTTTTGCATTTTGGCTTCTTCTTTTTCTTCCTCTTTTTTCCTGTTCAGGCTTTCAACGTCGTGTTCGAGAAAGCCATTCAGCGTACAGCTCCAGCAGAAGATGTGAAACACAGGGTGATCAACCTTACAGATGAGATCACCTATTCAGTTTTCATGTACACAGCTCGGGGTCTGTTTGAGAGAGACAAGCTTATTTTTCTAGCCCAGGTTGCCTTTCAGGTAAAGTGACTGGATGATCCTGGACAAAAAGTATTTTTCTCCTGCCTGATAAAAAGGATATAAGTTTGTAGAAAAGTTGCTATCATATTGAAAATATCACTATTGGCTCTGTATAGTATTAGTAACTAAGTTGACGCATGATTTACTTGTCATAGCTTGTTCAGTGAGCTGCGTTCACACAGCATGCTAAGCCCTCAACCACAGTGGCTGGATTTACACTGTCACTTAGCCACAGTCCAGCCACATGATAGTGTGATCTGATGCATGAACCAAGCCACAGAATATTTTGCATATGAGAATAAAGGTCCTCAGGAGGGCAAGGATCCCCCTGTAGCAGAGAATGCAGAAGTAGAATAGTGTTATTGCAAAATAAGTTGGGAAACAGTTTCTCAAAAAAATTCATGTACGAAAAAAAACGCTCATAAATGGAGCAACTGGAATTGGAAGGCAGTTAGCCATGAAAGGTTAAAGCAGAAGGCAGAGTGGAAATACTTATCCGGCCAGGTGTTCTCTAGAATTGACGACAGCGTCTATAATCCCCAGCCAATTAGCCTATTGATCATTTTGGCTATAGATTTTCAGTGTTGCAATTAAGAAAAGCTCATTTAAATATTGTACTCTAGAGAAGTAAGGTCAACATTGTCACGGCCACTAGCATCAGCGTGGCCCCCCTTATTCACTGAAAGCCCAAGGAGATATTTGTGCTATAAATTATCTTCAGTGCTCTGAATGCATCCAGTTCTAGGGAATAGTACTACAAGTAGTCTTTAACTTATGACAATTGAGTCCAAAATTTCTGTTGTTAAACAAGACAGTGAGTCTTACCCCATTTTATGACCTTTCCTGCCACAGTTGTTAAGTGAATCACTGCAGTTATAGTAACCCGGTTGTAAAGTGAATCTGGCTTCCCCATTGATTGCTCGTCAAAAGGTCATGATTCCGGGATACTGCAACTATCGTAAATACATGCCAATTGCCAAGCATTTGAATTTTGATCACATGACCATGGAGATGCTTTCATGTGAAAAACAGTCATAAATCATGTTTTCAGTTCTATTGTAACTTTGAATGGTTACCGAACAAATGAGTAAGTCGGGGACTACTTGAATACGAAGATATGCATTTGCTTACCTTCCCCAGAATAGCCAAACCAGCCCCCTCTGGTTTAGATCCTGTCCTTGTGTGTAGGCTCACCATCTCTGGAAATCAGTAAAATGGAAGATGCATGAATTTGACACAGCGGCTGTTATTTATTTGTTTGAAGAAAGGTATATCATTTGTAACATTCCTAATTTTCTCATCTTCCCTAGGTCTTGCTGGTAAAAAAAGAAGTGAATCCAGTGGAACTAGACTTTCTTCTACGTTTTCCCTTTAAAGCTGGCTTGACATCTCCAGTAGAGTTCTTATTAGGTCAAGGATGGGGTGGAATTAAGGTTTGCTCAAAACCACTATTTGTAGTCTAAGCGCTTCTTAGTAACTTAGAAAGAGCCATGAAAACTGCTAAGCTTCATTACTGTACCATAATATATATGAACTTTAGTCACAATATCAGGTGCTAGACCGTGCATGATTTTTGGTAGGCCCTCTTTATAATCAGTTATAAAAAAACAGGTGAGAGATGAACTGCAGGACAGCAAAGATCTGGAGTAAGATATGCAAAGGGCAAACATGGTATAGGGATGATTTTACAATGTAGACTGCAAAAGTAGTTTGGAACCAGCTTGTTACCCATGTAGTGGCTGGACAGATATGAATTAGTTCTGAATAAATTCTAATACCAAATCTGCATCAATCTAAACTATTCAAATCTGTTCGAGCAAGACCTAGAACTAGGTGGACCCTTCATTATTGATTAGTTATAGTATTACATCATAGCTTGGCAAAATCAGTTTATCCTGTTGGATATTATTGAGGTTGGCCCACCTCCAGACCGGTTTTCCATAGTGGCAAATATATTAGACTGCCAAGACTATCATTAGGCTAAGGGCTATTTTAATCCCAGAGCAATGGCTGTGTCCTGTTAAGGACTACCACAATGGAAAACCTGTTCTACTTGGATAAGCACATCATACTCGTTAACGTAGGTTTGTGATAAATTGTTTCTTTAAGTGTAAATACTCTTCCATGTCTGGCAACTGCAGGTTACTGGGGGGGGTGTCATTTACAAGAAACCCATTATTTATTAGAACTGACTGACTTTATATTAAAGTGACCATGTCCTAAATGGATAAAGCTAAAGAAACCATGGAAAGTATGCCTTAGTAATTTTGTACATCTGGAGGTGAAAAAAATGTCCTTTATTAGAACTTTTTAAAGGACCAAGATATGGTCTGCATTTGACTACCTGCAGATTTAGTTCCCCTTAGAATCAAGAACTCTAACATCACATGGTCACTCTCTCCCCACCCCCCAGTGTTCCTGCTACTTCTTTTTCCTTAATTATGTTGTCCAAGGCAAGGACAGCTGATCCTTTGGTACCCTCTTCCCCACTTTAAAAAAGGAAGACTAGCAAGACTAGTCAGGAATTTCCTGGCTGGAGCTAGCTGAGTTTTTTTCCCCTCAACAGAGGTTGTATAATAGTCTGCCATTGCTGTTATTACAATATGCAAAGCAGCTCCTTATCCCCTTTAGTATTTTACTAATATTTGAGATGCTTCATTTCTTCCTGTTGCAACACATCTAGAACATAGATGGAGAATGATAAGAACTACCACAAGTGATTTAACTAGCCATTCATGGGCAAAGCATTAGAGAGCATTGCATCTGCTGTTGCTGCTGTATCCTCAGGTACTTTCTGAAATGGACGAATTCAAAAACCTGGACAGTGATATTGAAGGCTCCGCTAAGCGATGGAAAAAATTTGTGGAATCAGAGACCCCTGAAAAGGAAGTTTTCCCGAAGGAATGGAAGAATAAGACAGCCCTACAAAAGCTGTGCATGATGCGATGCATGAGGCCAGACCGCATGACCTATGCAGTCAAGTATGTATCATGTTTTCTTCTACAGGCTTGGAAAATAGGAAATCTGAGGGTGCTTGACTTGGAGCCTGGAGAATATTCTCATGTGGAGCAGCTCATATTTAGTATGTTATTCCAAGGAACTGAGTCTTTTGGTCTACTCTGGCCTTTTTCCTGCTAGAGTCAACGGTCAAGAAGAAGACATGGGCTGGTGCAGTCCAGAGGTTCAAAGGCAAACAACAAACATGTCCATCTTTCAGATAGCAACACATACACATGGGCAATAGGGTTCAGACAGACCTATATATAGCTCCTGATTGTGTTCTTTTATCAACAATTCCAGAAAGCTTGTGCTGACATGAAAGGCTGATAATTCTGAAAGAATACAAGCATATACATAAATAGGAGCAGTTGCAAATGGTCAACTAGGTTTTATTTGGGGGTTTGTTTGCTTGGTCTCATAATTATAGTTACATAATAAATATAATAATAATAATAATAATAATAATAATAATAATAATAATAATAATAATAATAATAATAATAATAATAATAATAGGCCTTACTAGGAACTGCTTCCATCCTGCGACGATATCTGTAATACCATCAAACATCCACATCTGCCTATCCCAGGTCCTGGGAAAGGACTCGATAGGTAGACAAAATGCCAAATCCAGTCTGAACATCTGGCTGACTGTGCGATGATCCATAATAATAATAATAATAATAATAATAATAATAATAATAATAATAATAAAAAAGTTGGAAAGGACCTTGGAGGTCATCTAGTCCAACCCCTTGCTCAGGCAGGAAACCCTATACCATTTCGGACAAAAACCACTTCTGTGGTTTTAACAATACAAAGAAAAACCTCCATTTTTCATGCTCGTAAATGCCTAATCTACCCCACTGCAAGAACTGAATAACACATTTCTGCTATTAAAATTAGTAGTACAAAAATCCCACTCAAGATTGGTTGCTAGGGGCTCAAGTGAAAAATGTATTTCCTTTGTATTTGCAAAAAAAAAATGCTAACAGCAGCTTGTTTCCCTTAGAACAGGGATAGGTAATCAGATTTTTTGGGGATTACACCTGTGGTCCTCAAGCAGCATGACCAGCAGACAGGGATCTGGAGAACTGTAGTTCAAAACATCTGGAGGATACTATGTTTGCTTACTTGAAAACCATTCATACTAATAATGTATTAGAGAAATACTACTGGATTCCATTGGACATTGCCATTTCCAGTGCTGTTACATGTAGAGCATCTCTGTCATCAGTTTGCAGTGGAGAAAGTGCCAATCTCAAATTATTTATATCTCTGTTCTATCCCTGCAAGCCCATGTGTGTCTAAATCTGCCTGGTGGAATTCAGTAGAACTTACTCTTAAGCAGTTGTTGACAGGATAACAACCTAAAGTCCCTGTAACTGAAACTAAGTGAGGTGATAATTCCCCGGACTCTGTTTGTTTTAATAATGTATTTGGCTGTTTCTATTCCTTCCTTTCCCTCCCTTTCCAAAAAAATATGACTTTCTCAGAAACTTTGTGGAAGAGAAGATGGGGAGTAAATTTGTTGAAGGACGAAGTGTTGAATTCTCAAAATCCTATGAAGAAAGCAGTCCATCCACACCAATATTTTTCATTCTTTCTCCTGGAGTGGATCCACTGAAGGATGTTGAAGCCCTAGGTATGTTCACGTAGCATTGCTGATAAATGTTCCATATAGCCAATAAGACATTGGCTGGTGCAGTCCACAGACAGACAACACAAGTTATTAATTTTACAGATAGTTACATAGAGACATGTTCAATGCACAAGGAAATCAGAACAAGAACAAGCAATTAACTGTGTTATTGCTCCTAGGTCAGAAGCTTGGCTTTGCCATAGACAATGGGAAAATCCATAATGTGTCCCTGGGACAAGGGCAAGAGGTTGTGGCCGAACACGCTCTGGATGTGGCTGCAGTAGAGGGACATTGGGTCATTCTTCAGGTACTGAATACCCATAGACTTCCTGTTTACAGTTCCTAGATTTGTCAGCTGCACTGATCCCATATACTATTCCCTTTCCTACATGATTAAACAATTAGTCAGTCAATGCATAGTCCACACAGATTGCGCAAACAGTCTGCATTCTGATCCCAAAACAAGCCCACAATAAATATTTGCTGCTTATGCTTTGTCTAAAAATGCAGAATGCACACCAGCAGAGGCCGTCACAAGGCAACCGCTCCATTACATGCCAGGGACCCTGTTGCAACATTTTAGATAAATTTGCTAAGTTCATAATGTGAATGCACCCCTTCCATCTGTTTATCAGAAGGTGGGGCATTTTTAATAACAAGGCTGGTCCAAAAAGTACACATAGTTACATAACAGTATTACTCTTTAAACAGAAAACATACCAGGTGCTGCTCTGGGCTAGCATATTACACATAGAGAAGAAATTATAAATAACATACACATGATAATATGCATTCAGTGCAGGCAAGTTTAAACACACAACAGAGTCAGCAAAGAATTGCCCTACTACAGCTTCATAGACTAATGCAGGAGGTTGAGCATTTTCTCAAAGATTTCTCACGAGAGGACAAAGCTTTGGACCAGGAGACAAGGGCAGTTTAAAGTAGCAGTCCAGTCATTGCCAGAGTGGGCTCAGACCAAAAACAAAAAGGTTAAACTTCCTCAGTGCCAAGTCATTTAATTTTATAATCTTGCAGAATATACATCTGGTAGCCAAGTGGCTGAACATACTGGACAAGAAAGTTGAACGCTACAGCATTGGAAGTCACAACGATTACCGCGTATTTATGAGTGCTGAACCTGCTCCTTCTCCAGACTCTCACATTATTCCTCAGGGCCTGCTAGAAAATGCCATTAAAATCACAAATGAGCCTCCAACTGGCATGCATGCCAACTTACACAAAGCCCTCGACCTCTTTACACAGGTAAACAGACTCATCTGTTCAATTTGTTATTCCTTTCTGGCCTCAGATTATAGTTCCTAAATACACAACCATTGGTTTTCTTTATTTTGGGAGGGCTGCAGCACTTTATTGGTTAGAACAGATGCTAAAGTCTTGTTTCGCTTCTGGAGATTAGGACAGCCTTTGCATTCTGCACATGTGCTACTTATTTCCTTCAAGTTTAGATTATCTTTTTTTTTCTGTGTGCCTAAGTAAATTTTTAGACCTTTATGAAGAGCCAAGTGACAGAAAACATCATAACAAGATGAGGATTTAGAACAGGGGTCTTCAAACTTGGCCCTTTTATGACTTGTGGACTTCAATTCCCAGAATTCCTCAGCCAGCGTTGCTGGCTGAGGAATTCTGGAAGTTGAAGTCCACAAGTCATAAAAGGACCAAGTTTGAAGACCCCTGATTTAGAAGAACTGTCGCTATGTCAAAAACACAGCTGAGGTCAAGCCTGATCCTAAAATTACTCCTTTCCTTGCTTCTGGCAGAATCTGAGAGAACCATTCCCATTCTGTATATCAGAACTGTGACTCCTTCTGCTAAAATGTTGAAATTGAAAAAACCAGGTACACGTGTGGTAACAGAATCCAGATATCGAATGAATTTTAAAACAAGGGCTTTAGTGGTAGTAAATAGTCTAAAGATATTGAAATACTAAAGAAATTAAGAACTATAAGGTTCAGCCAAAAATTGGGACAAGGCAAATTGGGATATCACCTAACCATAGCTGGAGACTTAAAAGCCACAGGTAGGATTTCGTGGCAGCCTTTTGGTCTACTCTTCCTTGCTTCTGATTTCTGTTTAATTTTCCACTGCTGCATATTCTGTCAGAATTCTACAATTCAGTAACTGAATTCTCTAAAAAGAATTGGAATGGCGGTGTTCCTAATACCCTGGGCATATTCATGAGTGCAGTATTTTCTTAGACCAATAGTGAACTTTAGATTACTGTCTCTAGTCTAGAAAATGCCTTTGTCATTGCTCTGCTTTTGCAGGTTCCCAGTTGAATTTCCACAATAGGAGGAGTATTTTACATCCATCCTACAACACCCCTTTTATACCTAGCTGCTGTGAGTGAGGCTATTTGAAATTTACCTTACAGCTTCTGTAACCCTGCTGAGGAAAACCATTTATGTTTAAGCCCGTGTTTTAATTAGCAATGAAGTATATTTCTACTTTTAAATGAAAGATTGGCAGATTGCTGTAATACTACGGTGCTAGGTTTTTAAGGGAAGGATGTTTTTGTGGCAGGTTTTTGTTTGTTTTGAATTATTATTATATGAAGTCATTACTTTTTACAACATGATTTGTATTGATAACTGGAAAATATTGTGTTTAAAATTATAATAATATAAAGATATGGTACTATTCCTGTCTTTAATTATGAAGGATATGGCCAGATAACTAACATCAATTACAATAGCACTTTAAAAAGATTGTGGTCACAATATGGCATTCCCCATAAAACTATAATGAGTACATAAGATGTGGGGCCCTCTTCCCAATATACTAGTGCCTAACTAAAATCCTATTAAAGTGATGGATGAGTAGCCCTAAAGGCAGCCTTAAGAAATCATGCTGTTCCTCCATTTTCCTGAAAACTGGAAGCATTCTGCATTCTGATGGAATAAAATGAGAGTGCTTGAGTGACAGGATCTTGTGGGTGTCCTGTAAAGAGTGAGGGATTGCCCAGTGTAGAAGAACCATCCTGGATTACAGCCAAAGGAATTTAATGTATATATCCCAGGGTTTTCTGAGCAATTTTCCTGAATTATAGGTAGTACTCAATTTACAAACATTTGTTTTTTGACCAAAGTTACAACTACACTGAAAAAAGTGACTTATGACCGTTTTTCACACTTAAGACTGTTGCAGCATCCCCATGGTCACGTGATCATAATTCAGACAATTGGTAACTGGCCCATATTTATGATGGTTGCAGAGTCCCAAGGTCATGGTAACACCTTTTGTGGCTTTCTGACAAGCAAAGTCAATGGGGAAGGCAGATTCACTTAATAACCATGTTACTAAATTAACAGCTGCAGTGATTCACTTCACAACTGTGGCAAGAAAGGTTGTAAAATGGGGCAAAATTCACTTAACAATTGTCTTGCTCAAGCAACAGAAATTTGGGGCTCGGTTGTAGTCCTAAATTGAGGGCTACCTGTACAGCAATAAGCATTGTAACAGAAATGATAGCATAGTATTTTTTGCAAAAAAGCCTCTCTGCTTTCTATGCACCCCTTTAGGATACCCTGGAAATGTGCACCAAGGAAATTGAGTTTAAGTGTATTCTCTTTGCCCTCTGCTACTTCCACGCAGTGGTAGCAGAACGGAGGAAATTTGGAGCACAAGGTTGGAACAGGTCTTACCCCTTTAACAATGGAGATCTCACCATTTCCATCAATGTCCTGTATAATTACCTGGAAGCCAACGTGAGGGTAAAGTTTGTTTAACTGCTCATTTGCTTGCTAATGCTGTTATAAAATAGTAACTAAGTCTCTGCTTCCCCAATGTCTTGATTAATGACATTGTGAGGAATAAAGAAGCATAGAATAAGACGGCGTATCGTTGTGGATAGCATGCTTTCTTTTTGAGGGGAGGACTATCATGGCTTCTGGACTTTGTCAAAAGGAGTTCTCCACTTTTTGACACGGAACTGCTTTGAATGAAGTAGACTTCCAGGAACTGAAAAGTAAGACATATGTGTTTTTAATCATTTCTGTTGCATTTTTTATTTTATTTTCTTGACTCTGTTAAGAGTCCCGTGACAAGTGGGCAGCCCTACAAACTGAAATAACAAATACTGAAGATGGGGATTCAACTAGAATCCTTAAGCCTCCCGAAATCATTAAGTGTATCCCACAGCTACCAAAAGGCATTTATTTTCTTCAAATGAGTGTCAGCAGGATAAATATTTCTGCAGTCCTGAAATAAAATATTCTTTATATTACCATTCATTTTCTGGAAAAAAAAGTATTTATTTGAAAAAAACACATATTGTACACTCTAGGAACTCTGGGAGTTCCAGTCGCAACACAACAGGCTAGGTTGTGGAAGCCACCCTGGGACTATAGTCAAGTGAAAAGCTACATGCCTTTTTTATTATGAACCAAGAAATAAAGTTCTATCTGTTAATATCGCAGTCGTGAATATTGTCCACTACTCTCTAGGTGCCGTGGGATGATTTACGGTATCTCTTTGGTGAAATCATGTATGGAGGACATATTACGGATGACTGGGACCGCAGATTGTGTCGGACCTACCTCGGTGAATACATCCGCATGGAAATGTTGGAAGGCGAAATGTTTCTGGCTCCAGGATTCCTCATTCCACCCAATAGTGATTACAAGGTGAAAACAGGGTGGATCCAACTGTACAGAGAGAATCAGGCAGGATAGGGCACCCACCGGATAACTTGCCACATAAATAACCAATTTTTTAAAAAAACAGAGAAAGAGAGAGAGAGAGAAAAGTTTCACATCTTGGCATAGAGAATACAGAAAGCTAAACTGGAACAAGCCAAAGCAGTTTTTTGATGGCTATGAAAAAAGCACTTTTTAAATTGTAAGCAAGTCAGGCAGTTACTCCTGAGAGAACTATCAAATGGGAGATGTAATAATAATAATAATAATAGAGTTGGAAGGGACCTTGGGGGTCATCTAGTCCAACCCCCTGCTCAGGCAGGAAGCCTGTACCATTTCAGACAAATGGCTGTCCAGTCTCTTCTTAAAAACTTCCAGTGTTGGAGCATTCACAACTTCTGGAGGCAGGTTGTTCCACTGGTTAATTGTTCTAACTGTCAGGAAGTTTCTCCTTAGTTCTAGGTTGCTTCTCTCCTTGATTAGTTTCCATCCATTGCTTCTTGTCCTGCCTTCAGGTGCCTTGGAAAATAGCTTGACTCCCTCTTCTTTGTGGCAGCCCCTGAGATATTGGAACACTGCTATCATGTCACCCCTCGTTCTTCTCTTCATTATAGACATACCCAATTCCAGCAACCGTTCCTTATATGTTTTAGCCTATGGATAAAAGTTTTATCTATGGATAATAACTGCCCATGCTGACCTGTCTATCACATTATACAATTCTGTAGCTTCCAGTACTCTATGTAGATTAGGAAGATAATTGAAAACCTTACTGGCCTTCTTCCTGATGCGTCCAATCCATCAACTTAGGTGCACTTCATCCTTCTACCAAGAACATCATCCTTCAGGCCAGCCCTAGGCAAACTATCAAGCAAGGATGCTCTGGGTCACCCTGCTCAAATACAGAATTTACTGAACTATCAGTCCTGAAATAGAAACAGCAGCTATGTGGGGAAGGTTTCAATGAGAAAACCTATTCAACCTACAAAACCAAATCTCTAAATATAAAAAAACATTTCTTGGGAAAAGGGGAATATAGGAAAAGTAACAGAAGACATGACTCACATAGAGAATTCCAATAAAATAAACATGGCTGCCTTATTAAACCTATTCATTACTATTTGGGCATCATCCTGTTGGGAAATTGGTAAAGATATCTGCTTGGCCAGATATCTCCTTTTTTCTTTTCTTTTTCTCTAAGACTCTCCTCCTTCAGAGAATGCCCAGGAAATTGTTCTTGTTGTTTTGGTCAATCAAGGAAAATATTGTTTAATATCCCATGTTTAGCTAACCATTCAGAAAGTTGTTCTACCTAATATCCTAACAGCCCATGGAGGAATGATGAGGGTGCAGTCTAGTTCACACAAGTTGTATTGATGTAAGTAGTTGGAACAGGATTTTACGGGGAAACAAAAACTGAACTGACATCAACTTACCAGAATGTTTTAAGGTACCATAGAAAACCTAGAAATGGATACAAAGTAAATTGGAAGCTATCGGGTGAAGATCAGAATGCCCAGACTCGGCTACTTGAACAAACACATTGCTGTGTATCCACTAATATTCTATAAAATATATATTTTCACAGGGCTATCATGAGTATATTGATGAAAATCTACCACCTGAGAGTCCTTATCTGTATGGGCTCCATCCGAATGCAGAGATTGGTTTCCTCACTGTAACCTCAGAGAAACTTTTCCGCACCGTGCTGGAAATGCAACCCAAAGAATCTGATTCCGGAGGAGGAACTGGTGTGTCCCGTGAAGAAAAGGTAAGGAGGCATGTCATTTCCTGAGACATGATGTGCCATAGAAACATAGAAGACAGATGGCAGAAAAAGACCCAGTGGTCCATCAAGTCTGCCTTTTGAGTTTTGTGTTTGTTTTATGTTTTCTTTTTATTTATTTTTAATTTTTTGGGGTTTTTTTGTTTTTTATTTATTTTAAATTATTTGACCTTTTTAATTTCCCCATTTGCTCTGCCTCTCCCACTGTCAGGTCTTGTTTTGAAGAAGTTGATCGATCTCTCATTCAGATTTAAATAAGGTTGGATTGGGGTAGTATTTGGATGGCAGACGAATTGGGAATTTCCAAGGCTGTTGTCTAGACAATATTTAAAAAATAAATCCCTCAAGAAAGTACTGTCTAACCACCTCCAAAATGCTGTCAAGAAAACTACCTGGTTGGAGCCCAAGGAATCACACTCAGGAACATCTTTACCATCTTTTGGGGCTCTGATGGGCTAGGCTTAGCTCTCCTTTGACCACAAGGACATGAGGAATAAAATAAAATGACTTGATCATTCATGTTAATTTGCTTTCACAGCAAAATGTTACAAGCAATAAAAACGTACAATTGGCCTTTTTGTGTGTCAGGTAAAAACAGTGCTAGATGAGATCCTGGATCGTCTTCCAGAGCCCTTCAACATGATTGAAATTATGGCAAAAGCAGCTGAGAAAACACCATATGTGGTCGTTGCTTTCCAGGAATGTGAACGTATGAACATCCTCACCAGTGAAATCAGACGCTCTTTGAAAGAACTGAACTTGGGACTGAAGGTGACTGCATATTACATACTCTTGCTGGTGCCATCTCCAATGACACAATGATCAGCTATTCAGCTGGTGTACTGACACAGAAAAAAGATGAATGGAAAATTATTTCTTGATAATATATCAGATCAACAAGATTCAGTTGGTAAACAAAAATGCCCTTCTGCTGAATTTAATCCTTTCTGTAACATCAAAATGGCTTTTGGTTTTCTTCTCTAGCAAATTACCCTTACCCTCAACCTCATTGGTTTATCCCTACCCCCCACCCCAGCTCTTTCTCTTGCGTTCACTTTCCATTCATCCCATCTGCCTCCCGTTTTTCCCCTCATCTCTTTTTTTGCTGTTCTCATAGGGAGACTATATGTATACTGACAAGTTATCTGTGCAGATGGGACTCTATATTAGGCAAATTTAACCAATCATCAATTAATTTGGGGGGGTCCTTGTTCTGCTCTTGGGATTGCATGCTCATATGCAAAACAAGACTGCCACTCACACACGCAGAGGGCGAGAAATCAGCTGAGGTGGTCAGCTTTAGTTGACAAACCAGGGACGCACTGAATTTAATTTGCACGTATTAAATCTACTGTTTCCTTTTGGGTGAATAATTTTAAATTCAGCATAGTTTTCCTTTTGTGTAATTATGTAGTGAACACAAGTTTGTGTGTTTACATATGTGAAAATTGAGGGAGACAGATCCAAAGTGTGGCCGATATAATTTCATGTACTAGTAATTGCTTACCTTCAGTATATTTATAGAAAATGTATTGTCTGGGCTTTAAAGTATTTTGGTCTCCAAGCTGGTGGAGAACATGCCTAATTATGAGGGATATTAGCAGGCATTGGGCTGAAAACTAAGGTAGTTTAAAGTTGTGGGTGTGAGTGGGTGGGTGTTTAAACATTATGTAGAATATGTCTTCAGGAGGCTTAGTGCAGTAATGTAATGGTGCTGTGTAAATATTTCATTGTGCATTAATGCAGCTGCATCTTCTGGAAGGTTCACATGGCTGCTTTAAAAGCTGTCTCTGGTTGTTGGCAGGAATCTGTACAGGAACAAACAACTCTTCTCCAGGAATTGCCAGCACAAGTCTTCAAAACAGCTGTATGAGCTTTCCAGAGGGCATAGACATTTTAATGTTTTAAGCATGTGTGCTTTATTGTATTAATAAAGATTAGTAAAAAGAAAAAGATTCCTTTTAAATGCTTAGTTGGGAGTTAAAAGCTAAAGTTGCTCAAAAATGTGGGCATTGCTTCTCCTTTGAAACTCTATAGCACAAGCATTCACAAACTAATTTTTAGTGTTGAAAACCATGTTTGTGTATGCTATGCATATACTTTTGATTCATATTACAGTCATCATCTAATTTCAGCCCTGGCAATTATAACAGTAACTGGGAAAATAATCTTATTTTCTCAGTAGTGTGTTGGGAAATTTAAACTGCCACACGGTACCATAATTAACTTGAGGAGGAAATGCTAAAAGTTCTTGTAAGAATTTGCTTATTGGATAATATAATATTGAGAGGACCTTAGTTAACATTCAGAGAATCAAGACCCAGTGGGATGCCATTTCCTTAGTTACACTGAAAATTATTCAAGTAGACAATATGTTCAGGCAGGATATTCTGATAATGGCAACAACCAATTTAAAACTTTTACTTTCTCCAAAGGGCGAGTTGACAATAACAACAGACATGGAGGAATTATCCAATGCTCTTTTTTATGACAATGTACCCGAATCCTGGACAAAACGTGCTTACCCATCTTTACTTAGTTTAGCAGCCTGGTATGCAGATCTACTGCTCCGGATCAGGGTGAGGACCATGAGGCTGTTTTAAGTACTTCGTTGTAAAATTTGCTGTAAATTCTTAAGGCTGATTTTTTCCACAAAGCTGAAAACCTGCCCTTAAGCATTGTTCTCCTATTGGGATCTTGTTTGCTGAGCCTTGTTTTCTTCTGGCAAACCTTTCTGTACTATACTAGGTAACATTGTCAGTTCTCTGATACAAGGGAGACCGGTTTGCTGGCTTTTTATGAGTAGCAGCTTGTCCTACCTGTCTTGATTAGGAATGTTGTAGATTGTCTGCCTGTTTCCGATTTGTTTTCCTAGTTTGATTGGCTCTATTGTTTCACTGAGAATTGCTCCTACCTATTGTGTTCTCACTTAACCTATTTAATTTCTGGATATAAGGATGTGCCTCAGGCTGCTTGCTTCTTTGTTGGTTCACTGCTGTTTTAAAATAGTTTATACACTGGGATTTTATGTGTTTGTTAATGGCTGATCAATCAGAATGCTAGGCTTTTACAAATTCTCTTGCATTGATCTAAAACAGTTTCCCAGGTGGATTTATGGTTGCATTTGTCTATGTGCTGTGAAATTAAAGAATCATCATTGTGTCTTGTAAGAACTAGTTTAAAGATGCGTTCTGATAATCTGATTGTTTTTTCTACATGGAGGCATTCAGAGTCATTGCACTATATCTTGCAAATCATTCTGTCTGTTCTGTCTTCTTCATTCATTGGGTCTTTGGGGTTGTGCTTCAAATGTTTTGGAGAGATTTTGTTGGAGTTTTTTTTATTTCTCTGATTTCTAGCAAATGAAGTAAACCGCTTTCGATTTTTAAATATTTTTTGATGCATGGGAGAATTAATCTTTTCATGAGTTGTGGTGGTTGTGTACTGGCTGGCTGCATAAAAAGATAACTTTTTTCTATTTTGTTAATGTAATCTGTTGCTTCTCTTTGAGGTTCTTGGCTGTATAGCATCCTTACACAGCTTTTATTGTGGACAGTTGAACAAAAAGACAGCTCTCTTCATCTGGATTTTTGCTATCACACAAATCTCAAAGTGTCTATTCCAATTTGTTCAGCAAATTTTATTTAATAGATCTTCCCATTCAAGCTGTATTTTTAAGGAATGCACAGGGAGAAATAAAGCTGGAATATAAAGAATGTGCAGTCCTTAACATGCTTATCTATAAAACACCATCACTGTTTTCATTTCCAGGAGCTGGAGGCTTGGACCACAGATTTTGCCCTGCCTACAACTGTGTGGCTAGCAGGCTTCTTCAATCCTCAGTCTTTTCTGACTGCCATTATGCAGTCCATGGCTAGGAAGAACGAATGGCCTCTTGACAGAATGTGTCTCTCAGTGGAAGTTACCAAGAAAAACCGAGAAGATATGACAGCTCCACCTCGAGAAGGTTCCTATGTTCATGGGCTCTTCATGGAAGGTACAAAACATTCGTATAGTAGTGTAGATAAGATATGGACTTCGTTTCATGTGACCCTTAGTTTACAGCTTACAGCCAGCCATTGGTAGTTTCTTCCACAACAATTTGCTGAACAGACAGGAGAAGGAGAAAGAAAATAATTTTGGAAACAGAACTTGGTTCTTCTATTTTCAGACTTAACTTTGAACTAAATAGGTAAATTACTGAGAAAGAGATTTATTTTCAGAATGTTGTTTTCAGGCTTTTTCTACAATGTTGCATCTGTTATACAATTCTGTAACGAAGAAAAATAAAAGAATACAGGTGCCCATTTCACATTCTCCAAAATTAAAGAACAGGGCAGGATTCTTCAACTACTGCTCAATGACAGCTTCTATAATTACCATGGGAACACTGAGAGTTGCAGGCCAATATATCACGAATGCAATGGCTTTGAGTAACTTGGAAATTAAATTTCCTCTTTGGTAGTTTAAGTCCCGACACCTGGTCACTGCATGGATGAATATTCATTACCTCAGCCTGACCCCTAGTGCATCTCATAGCTATTCCAAGGACAGTCCTGTCATTTTTTTGATCCATCTATCCACAACATGATTTTTTTTTCCCTAGCCCATCACCTACTTGCTTCGGTTGTTGATCGTTGCTACAAAAGAACAGTCAGTTTTACTTTGGTCCGGGTTTTATTGAATGATTATTGCAGTCTGTGGTACCCTTATTCATCATCTCCAGATTTATAATTCAAAGACAACTATATTTCTATTTCTCTCTTTTTTTTTCAGTGTCCAACTTTCATACTATTTAACAGAAATTATGCTAGAAATCAGTCACTAAGCAATATTATTTGCACCTACAGCAGAAACATAATTAATTCTCCAAATTCATTCTGATAAATAAATATTTGACACCCACCATCACCACCGACCAAAAAGATAAACAAGATGTTTGGATAGCTGCCTGTTTTATTTCATATCGGTAGAGGGCAGCAGATGTCCATTTCATTATCACACCCAGCTGTATTAAAAAGCAAGAGGACAGCTTTCTACTTTGGGGATGTTGCATCTAAGATACATTTTTTTTTCTTTTTTAGAAGCTGTTTTTTTAAAGTTGAGCTAAACAAGCCTGTGTATAAATGGACTTTATGTTAAAAGAACTTGTAGGAGTGCACAACTTTCTGTAATAAAAGAATAGCTGCTATATGCCAAGTGCAGGGTATGAATCCAATTGTTTATAGTCTTGTAAAATATATAAGTGTAGCATCAAAAGCATGTGCAAGCCAAAGTCTAGCATGTAGCCTTATTGAAAAAGTTAGCGGGTTGATAATCGTGCAGATTCTCCTTCCTTAGCCTTGCCGCAAAACAACTGATCTTGAGAGTACTGTCCCATATTGTTGCAGGTGCACGCTGGGATACTCAGACCGGGGTCATCAGTGATGCACGCCTGAAGGAGCTGACGCCTTCGATGCCAGTCATTTTCATCAAGGCCATCCCTGTGGATCGCATGGATATCAAGAACATGTATGAGTGTCCTGTGTACAAGACACGCACAAGAGGCCCCACCTATGTCTGGACTTTTAACCTGAAAACAAAAGAGAAGCCGGCTAAGTGGATTCTTGCTGGAGTTGCTTTACTCTTACAAATTTAATGTCTGACAGAGTTTTGTCCACTCCATCATGGCACTTTTATCCCTTCCTAGAAACCCCAAGCAAGGTAATTGTTTCAAAATAAAAATTATTTTAAAGTACATCTGGCCTGATGTTCCTACTCAAGTGATCATTAACAACGCTGTTCCTATATTTAATTATTCTCCGTAACAGAAAGCTTGTCTGGTCGAGTTGCAGTTCTGCAAGAGCATACAGAAAGAAAGAAAAACAAGACTGTGCAATAGCTATCACTTACAGCTTATGGCTTAGCCTAGACATCTTCACCTTCCTGGCCATATGTGGAACTTGGGGGAAATGTTACTTGCACTTTCAAGGGTAGCTAGTCACAAAACTCATTTCAGGAACTAAAACCTGGTCAATCTAATAGTGAAATATTCTGCTCAAAACTCTGAACACAAGTTACAAATGGAATCTAAATCACTTTGAACCTCTCACCCAGCACCTGTTTATCCTAATGATCAACATTTCTCTGTATAAACACTAAGACCTGTTCCTGCTTTGTCATCTTGGATTGCCTTTATTAACCTACTAGATTATTTCTGAAGCTGTCTGTTAGGTCATGCCCATCCAGCCCAATCTTTCCACTTCTGCTTCCCGCAATATTGGCTCACCACCAGATCTAACTTGGATCGTTGTCTGGCTCTTCTCCCTGGTGTCTCCTGCCTGGTGTCCAAACATTCTTGTAATGAAACAGCTCTGGCATGTTTGAAATTGCACAGCCAGCATTCCTAAAAAATACCCAATGCTTTTCAGGACATTATCACATTTCTATTCAAAAAAGACTCTGTTATGGTGTCCCAAAAATGTAAATAAACAAACTTACACTTATCCAGGGAAATTATACTATTTGTACAATGAATGCATTTTCTCCTGTCTACTTGCTTTGTTCATTCACCAGAAAGAGGGACAGCTGTCAGTCAAAACAACTTGACCAACCTAACACTTAATACACCTACCCACCCCCCTCTAATTCTTGGATGTTCCTGACTAACTCACTGCAACAAGATAGACACTTAGAGATTCCTGGAGTGTTAATGCAGCATTCCTGAAGTTTTAGGAATCTGATTACAGATATTAATAAGCAACATTATGCTTATTTGATTAGCAAAAAACTCATTTATTCCTCCACATTATGTTTATTATGAACAAAATACCCAGATATATCCTTAACTTTTTTTAGTCTTACACTAGAACAGTGATGGCGAACCTTTTAGAGACCGAGTGCCCAAACTGCAACCCAAAACCCACTTATTTATCGCAAAGTGCCAGGGCCGCATCAGCATTGTGATGCCGTCGGGGGGGGGCATGACCCACTGGGTGGGAGTGGCTGCGGTGGTGACGGCAGACTGAGTGGGCGTGGCCGGGGTGGGCATGGCCACCTTGATGTTGCTCGTGGGTGGGGGACCCTTGTGGGGGCTGGGAAGGATTGGGGGAGGTGTAAATGGTCTCTGGTGGGTGGGGCGGTGGGCAGGAGGCTCATTCTGCGGGGTGAGGCAGGGGGTAGGGCAGGGGTGCCATTGCTGCGGGGCAAGGCGAGGCCAGCGAGCGCATGGGGGCGTGCTCTACAGCCTCTACTTGAGCTTGCTAGCCAGCTGCTTCGCCTCCTTTGTGCTGGGTGGGGCTGCCGCTCCGGGCGCCAGCAGTGGCCTAATGGACCTGCGCGAGCTGGCAGCGGCAGGTGTGTCCACAGAGAGGGCTCTGAGTGCCACCTCTGGTACGCGTGCCATAGGTTCGCCATCACTGCATTAGAAATCACTCTTTAGAGCAGACGTTAGCGGCAAATCTAGGCATCTGATAAAAGGTACACCAATCTTACTGAAAGGCTGTTTACTATCAAAATACAAAAGTAATACTGTAGTCTTTGATTAAAAGTGGTATCATGAAGCTTTATGCCTGGGACACAAAGACTTCTTCTGTATGTGATGCTCATCCACTTCACTTCTGTGCCCAGCTCCAAACTGGCCTACTTATCTCATGTTGCATATATGTTCTCACAACAGAGCCTTCACCTCAGTGCCAGCCCACTGCTGTCAAACTAAAGCCACAGCAAAGCAATCTGGCGGGAACATTGTTGCTTTCTATTGAAAATAAGAAAAAAAAACCACCCTTTTTGTGGTTTTTGGGAGGGCTGGCATGTGGCAAGTGCCCCTTCCTAATTAATTCTTGTCACCACTTCCACCACCTCTTTGCATGCTTTCATCTTCCCAAAAGCCCTGGGCATGGAGAAATGCAAAGGCCAGATTTTTGCAGAAAAGCTGAGAAAAAGGCAACAATGATGAACAAATGAGGGAAGTTAGAGTAAGGCCTGGAGTAATGTTTTGCTCTCTTCCTTCCCCCTCTCTTCCTTCTGTCTCATCCCCATCATCCTGTCACACCAAGAGAGGAAAGCACTGCTTTCAGCACAAAAGCAGCAGCAGTGGCTGCGATGTGAGGGCGGCAACACCACAAGTCTTGTTCCTGAGACAGAGTAAAGGACCACTGTATTTCAGGATCTGTTAACAAGGAAAAGGAGGAAAGCACACTGAAGCAACGGGATGGATGATCCCATTCAGAAGAAGAGAATTTCCACTCCTCAGCAATTCACAAATCAGTTTCAGACATTACAGTCAAACATTATTAAGGAGCAAAGACTATCGCAGAACTGCCTGTAAGCTCATTCTATCTTTTTTCCACTCAGCAATTGAAAACAATTATCTGAAGAATTATGCAGGGCTATTAACTCAGACAACTCTGCTCAGCAGAAGCTCTGCAGTTCGCTGTGTGAAAATTAAATCTTGCTTCCTTGGCAATTCAGAGCATGCATCAATTTTCAAAGCAGATTTTTAACAGGCAAAACTTATGTACTTCAACATTTAAAATGGCATGTATTAACAGCATAATAAAATCATAATTTCCCCCTCCATAACAAAGCAATCTATTTATTCTTCTTTCCTTGTAGCAACTTTGTTACAAAGTCTTTTCTTCTTCTGTTTTGCTCTTAGTATTAAAAGCCAAAGCAAGGGAAATAACGATCCACTCTGTTCACAAAGTAGATATTATTATTATTTTTAAAATCTACCATGGTTGGAATCAAACAACAGAGGAACTTGGTTGACCAGAACATATTTCAAATACATCAAGATGCAATCTTAAATCAGCAGCACAGGAGGTTCTTTAGCTCCTTTGAGTTACAAAAAAGGAAACCGTGTGAATTTTGCTTATAGAAAGGGAAACAAAACAAATAGCACTTCAGAGAGAAACCGAAAAGGGTACAACCACTATACTCTCTTTCCCCAACTGCCAATTCAATCTTGCTAATGCCATTTAAGACCAAAACCATGAATTCTCTCCTCAAAATCTGGACTAACTTGGTGCTTCAATGCAACCCCCTAGGAGCAGGGGTAGGCAACCTTGGCTCTTTTATGACTCGTGGACTTCAACTCCCAGAATTCCTGAGCCAGCAATGAGGAATTCTGGGAGTTGAAGTCCACAAGTCATAAAAGAGCCAAGGTTTCCTACCCCTGCCCTAGAGCATTGAATTACAATCACATCAAGAATTTTTTCCTCCTTAGTTTTTGGATGAAGGGCTTATCAATACCAAGTACTAGGAATAATTTTCTCTTTAGTCTTCAGAAGTGAGATGTTCTGATGACAATGTCCAGGCTCTCCTTTGTTGGCTCCTCTTTTTTTTTGGCATCATTTTCCAGCCAATTTATTCCCTCTGTTGCCCCACTCCAAGTATAATAATTTTACTACATTATTTTGCTTTCTAAAGAAAATTGTAGCCAGAAGCTGAAAACTGCATTCCACCAGCTATTGTTATAGTTCAATTCACATTATTTCTGAGTAGCTATGCTGGCTGGAGCTGAGAGAAGACAGGGCTCAAGAATATCCGGAGAACTGCAGATTTCCCTCCCTTGCACTATTTACATACACTGGGGGGGATTATTTAATATGGCTAATAGATTAATATATTCAAATTACTTATACTTAAAATCTAAAAATTACTTTCTTGGAATCTAGTGTTTCTTACTTCTTAATGCCGCAGAAGAAGTCTATGAGTCTATGGTACCAAAATATCAGAAGGAACGAGGTAGCACTTTTTCCAACTAACAAATTTGTTAATTGGGGGCTACCAGAATTCTTCTGATATCTGATAACCTGCATCTATTCAAAGGTACAACAGAATTAGATTTGTGCTACCTCTCGCTATTCTGTACTGTTCTAAAGAAGCACACAACAGATGATGAGTGCAGTATTTAACTATCTAAGAGCATCTCTTTTGTTAAAAATACCCTTCTTACAAATGAGAAAATACATATGTAAAACTATTTAGACATTATTAAAAAAAACCTTCTTAGATACTTCTAGTATCTAAGAAACAGGTATTCGTTTCCTTTTATATGTCCCCACGGTTCTCAAACCCAACATAAAATTCTCAAATAGCTAAAGTAGCATTTGGATTATCTGAGAACATAAATTTATGCAGCACTAATTGATCACAAATCTTGTAATATTAATTACTAAACAGAAGATCCATATAATCTTCTGAGCTTTCTTTTTCCATGAAGCAGATTATGGACAGCCTTTTTCTCTTCCTAAAGGGAAATCTTCAGGTTCTTTTAATGACTAATTTCTAGCCATATGAAAAGGAACAGGCCCAGCAATTAAATCTATTTCCATTTTGGGTTGAAACCAACTTGTGGAGTTCTTAAGTATGCTCAGTTTCACAAATGAGTAATAGGCCCTAAGGCTCACCCATTAGTTGAGAAGCCTTTTTGAGCAATGTCTCCTCCCAAAATTTAAGTCCTCCAGGCATCCTTCTATTGAAAGAAGGCTGACTCGTGGGTGCCCCTACCCAGTAGATTCATTCTTGGATAAGCCTACTGTATGTCTATTTACTCTCAACAATACAGAATTTTATGCTTTCCTGTACTTTCATGAATCCTTATTTTAATTTTGAATTTCTGGGGACAAATTTTCTCACTGCGGAAACAATAAAAATCAATACAAAATTCTTTATTCACTCCCATAATGTATATATTTATGACAGAAAAATGATAGCTGATACTTATTAAAATACATTATTGTGCACCAAAAGAACATAAGTGAAAGGAAATTATTTATACAATGTTCAAGTTAAATACACAGCAGAGTAGAAAGCAAAATTTAGTTCTCTATTTTGCTCTGGTTAAAATATGCCTCACTGTTCCAGCATATTTCTGCTTATGAGAAGTAGGTAACAAGAACCTAATATTATTACTTCAACAAAGCTGAGTTGCTACCTTACTCTTTGAAAGAGAGCTCTCCATTTAAAAGGCTTATTTTTGTTTAAATAAGACAAAAATGTACAGAAATGTATTTGTACCTTTTCTTAACATGCATATTTTTTTACTCAAAAGGAGCAGGGATTTAAAGGCACATTCGCAAACTTACACAATTTTCATATATTTTGTACCCTTACAGACTCAAAATTCTTAAAAACCAAAATAGTTCCACAAGTGAATTTAAAGTTGTACAGACAGATCCAGTTATTTTACATACTTTAAACATTTCCCAGAAGAATCTGACCTATGATTGTGAGAGTTGACACCAAGAACTGGAGACTGTACAATGTTTAGGAAGATTACACATTGTAAAAGTACACTAAAATGAAATCAGTATCTACGCATTTCCTGTTAATTGAAGGGCTTCCCAATAAGAGGAAGCTATAAAAAGCCACATATGATACTCACCAAGAAGACCTGCCTCCCTTTATTTCAGAAGAAGTTCTTAATCAGAGGCGTCAACATCTTCACCCACAGCTTGACATAGCGACTTGGCTGATCAAATGTTGAGGAGGACACTGTACTAGAACGAGAGTAAAGTTGCTCCTGCTCCTAGAGTAAGAAAATTACAACTTGAATTTCAACATTTGCTCTAATCAGAACCTCCTGAACTTTAGCCCACCACTGCTACTCAAGAACCAACAAATCTTGCTAGAGTTGACTACCATCCTTGTCTAGCTTAACTGTTTTGAATCAAAATCAGTGTGATCAGAGTCCTGGTATTTCATCCCAGCACATTATTCTCCTAAAATGTGATCACAAATTTGACACTTCGGTTTGCCAAAACTTTGCAGAGCTTGGCATCTCAGATGCTAACTGAGCCAAACCCCAAGTAATTGCAAACACAGAACCCAACCCACATATGTATACAAACATACAAGGAGGAATGCATTGCAAGATTGGCCCTACGGTTATTCTTTTTCCCGTAACACAGCCAAGCCCTGAGCTATAATTGTCCAAAAAGGAAACCCAGCTTTAATCTCCAGAGACTGGGCTGCTCATTTCTCTTCAGAAAAAAAATCCAAGGCTCCTTTCAAAAACTAATGTGCCGTCAAGGTTTCAATGTGGTTCCCAGAAATGTTAAGCTCTTTAAAGTACAAACAGTACAGCTGGAAGGAAAAGTGAATGCTCTTATTACAAAAGCATACACATGATATTTGAAAACGGTGTTTACAACACATAAAGATTTCATCTAAATTAATAAAACAGACAACTATACATAAAGAGCTATGACATCATTATGGGAGTCCTGCCCACCTTCCACCAAGCTCCACAGTTCTATTCTCAATTCTTAAAATGACATGTTTAACTCCAGCTAAGCCTACGTAGCCTACATCGCTTAGCCTATGCAAATGGCATTGCTATTCTCTTTTTTCTTCCTTTATCCCTGCAATCTAGATCCCATCGGGGTTTAATAAGACCAAGTTTTAGAAAAAAATAAACGGATCCCATTTAACACTTGAACACTCCACAATATTGCTTCCTATTTTACATCATAATTGTGGCTCAAAAGAATGCAGTTGGAAAAATCCTAAGGGCGATTAATTGAAGCTCTGCTGAGAGTGAGAAAACCATTACAGAGAGAAAGGCCGGCTTCACAGAATGTGCTGCCCCAGGTGACATGCTCCATTCCGAGGGTCATCATCTATACAGCATACAAAAAAGACTGAGGAATGACCATATAGGAAATAGAACTCTTTCAAAAGCTTTAAGTAAATATTCATTTCAGCACTTCTGTTTGGATCCATCGGAACGACCACAGGATTAGACTTTTACTTTCAAAAGAAATTCAGAAAAGTTAACTAAATTAGTTATAGAATATGAGAAATAAAAAAAAATGACAAGTACAGCTTCCCTTAGAGCTATCTAGAAAAAATACAGGTAATGCTTGCTTAACTACAGAACTTGGGAATGGCAACTCTCTCTCATAAAGTTGAATGTCGTGTGACTGTGCCAACTTAGGAAGGCAGTTGAGAAGCCCTGGCTGCCGTTGTTAGGTGAACCCTGCGTGGTTGTTAGGTACAACGTTATGCGATCATCATTTACAACCTCACTGAATTTGCTTGTCGGAAGCCAGCAGTGAAAGACACAAATGTCAATCCTATGACCGTGGGCTACTATTACCATTGTAATGTGAACCAGTTGCCAAATGCCTCAATCATTATCATGTGACCATAGGGATGCTACAGGGAGGCTAAACCCTATGAAGAACAGCTGCTGGAATTGGGTATGTCTAGTTTAACGAAGAGAAGGACGAGGGGAGACATGATAGCAGTGTTCCAATATCTCAAGGGTTGCCACAAAGAAGTGGGAGTCAAGCTCTTCTCCAAAGCGCCTGAAGGCAGGAAAAGAAGCAACGGATGGAAACTAATCAAGGAGAGAAGCAACCTAAAACTAAGGAGAAACTTCCTGACAGTTAGAACAATTAATCAGTGGAACTTGCCTCCAGAAGATGTGGATGCTCTAACCCTGGAAGTTTTTAAGAAGAGATTAGATAACCATTTGTCTGAAATGGTATAAGGTTTCCTGCCTGAACGTGGGGGATTAGACTAGAACACCTCCAAGGTCCCTTCCAACTCTATTATTCTGTTATGCTGCAATGGCCGTGATTACAAGACCAGTCATAAGTTTACTCATTCAGCACCATTGTAAGTCTGAATGGTTACTGAACAATTATTGTTAAACCTGTACAAACAATAAGCAAGTCAAAGACTGCTTTTTACAGCACAAGAAATGACAGCAATTTGTGTGCTTTAATTCCTCCAGTTTGTCTCAGGCTTCTGAAACACCCCTCTCACTTTTCTAACCTATGGAACAAGGCATCAAAAATGAAACAAAATAAGATAAAAATAAAGGAGGATCAAGTCCATCCTCTAACAAAAAGAGTTACAATTATGGAAATGGCAAAGTCTTTTTTTTGTGTCACACAAGATTACAAAAATTGTGGTATGTGGTGGCATGAACTACACCAGTTTCCCTTTCCCTCTTCCCAAAGAGAAATTCCTGCCACTTCCTATATTTCTGAAGTGTTGCACAAAGTAAAAGGGTATCTTCCTTCCCAACCCCCCCACCCACAGATGCCGCAGAAATAGGGGAGGCATATAGAAAGGCTGTTTTTTCCCTTACATTTTACACATATCAAAAGTGTAGCAAAAGATGCATTATTTCCACTGCTTCTGACTTCCACAAAACCAGATCAAACGATCAAAAGAAGTTTCCTTGAAACATCTGATATAAGTAAATAAAATGGGTCAGGGGAAGGTTCAGTTCTGACTACAAGCAAGTTGCAGACTAATACAACAAAACATACAGCCTCAATGTGCATTATTTCTGTGGTTCTGCTGCAAAGAAACTAGGTAAATCTTAACTGACTGAATATTGAATATTTATATAGTTCTGGTTCTCAAGGGGACATTCAGATCGGTTTGAAGGGTATTTGCAATATGCAAAAGAGCCCAGAATAATTATCATTTTATTAAACAAGTCTAGATTAAACAATTTACAAGGGTAATGCACAAAATATTTACTTGTTGTAGAAGAAAGATTACAGCCCACTCTGATTTGTGGGAAGAAAGCCAGGAAGAGACAGGAATTTTATCTCGTATTAGAATTAACTAGGCTTATGAGTTATCTAAACACCGGGAGCTACTGGAAACAGTTTCTAGAGATTTTGCTTGGGAAGCGAAGCGTTGCTACATTTCCCTGCAACCACCCTCAGATGGGAGAACCGCATCAGAAAAAGTCAGCTGAATTAATTTACGACCAGAATAACTGTACTTTCACATTTTTCTCATGCTCTCTTCAAATTCCTGGGTCAGCTTCTTATTCAGAATTCTTCCAGCACTCAACTATTTAAGGTAGTGGATCTTTAGTGAAAAGTCATGAAAACAGCCTTTTGTCGATTTCAATTATTTATTTATTTATTTATTTATTTTTTAAAACCTTCTCGTCACACCCAAACCCTCAGCCCTATGAAGGAGGGCCAGTGCTCAAAAAACAGAGTCCGTGTGCTACAAACCTGATGGAACTGCTGCTGTAGGGCTTTGTTTTCTGTCACTATTGCAATCTGTGCTTCCAGGTCACGATGAACTGACCTGTACCCAAAATTAGGAGAACCAATCAAAGTTAAGCAGGGCAGGCTGCTTCCTGCTAGGTACAACCAGAGGCCTGCAAGGAAACATAGAAAGGAAATATGGCAGACAGAGGAAGTGACCAGGATAGTTGTTAGGTGCTCCAAACAATTGTTTGTTATCCAAAGGCATGGTAACAAAGCATACTGAACATTTTGTTAGGTTTACCAGCAGTGTAAATCATTAAAGTGAGCAACCAGGAAATAGGGACGCTTCCCGCCAGAGATTATCATACAATTCATACGAGAATTAGCCTCTTTCAGCTTGCACAATGCAATCTCCACATGGTGCAGACCATGTTTTAATTTCCATTACTACATTCCAGCTGTCGCAAGCCTAACTAATGATCCAGGCCCCAATATTATACTTACCATATTTGAAAATAAATAATTACTGCGAAACAAGTTAGAATTGAAGCTGTTTTAGCAATTCTTAATAAGAAACTATAAAACAGCTCCTTTTATGTTATTACGATAAACGGGCAGGGGAAAAAACTACACCAACTGGAACTCCTGCAGAGTACAATGACTAAATAAAAACTATCAAATATAGGCTACACTGTGATTACCCCCAAAATGCTTTGCTTAATTTTTTTACAATGATATCAACATCAATAAAAAATCATAAAGGGCTAATGGTAATCATATCTGAAAAATGATTTGGGGATCTGGGCAGGAAGGAGAAAAGGCTTCCCTTCAGAAATTATACAGTGTGGCTTCCACATGCATAGATAAAATTAAGTTCATTTATTTCAAAAGTGAACAGCTCTTAAGCAATCAACTCCCCAGCAACACCTACTTGTCAAGCTGTTCCAACCTGAAGCAGACAGCAAGAATGTCCAAACAATATTTCTAACACTGTATTTTACTTGTGCAATTCACAACACAAACAATACAACTCACATTCTGAGAACATTTTCCCACTGGAAAAATATATATTAATATTTTAAAGAAAACTCTTTTAATGCCGCATTATGATAGAAGCCATTATAGAATCAGAAACAAATTTATCTCTGCATTTCTAATTCTAATGGTCATTCTGGTAAATAGAAAAATAAGATGCAGGGTTTTTTTGGATAAACAAGCCAACCTTCATTGCATCTTTAAAACGTATCATGATCACAGTAGATATGCTTTAATACAGATGCTATACTTTCAGCTGAAATAACGAGCAACCAACAGTTTTGATAGCTCTTTCTGAAAACTGGGGCTCCACCCAGGCAGTTACCTTTTTACCACTCTACCACATCGACCAGGACAAAAGTTGCACACACCCATTTTGCATGGTTTCCTATCTTCTAATCTCTTCCTCTTTACATATAAAAAAGGAGAAAGCAATATTCCAAAAACACCTATAATAACTACCCCAAACTCCCAAACACACATGCAATCAAGAAGCTTCCCTGCAGGCTAGGATCTAATTCATATCACAGCAAATAAATGAAACAAGAGCAGAAAGGGTCTGCATCTTTACTTATGGAGGATTGATTCATTGGCCCCTTATTTTTATTTTTAAAAGGGAATGGGGGATAGGCTGCTGGAAAGTGACCATTTTGCCATTGGAGTTCCGTGGTGCAACCTGGAAGAGCTGTGAGGTTCACACTTCACCTATGAGATGTGGTTTGCCAGCACTGACAAGTTTTGAAAATTAATCCTGATACTATTAATGAGGTGAGTACAATGTTGCAGTTTGCGTGCAAGCAACTGACTGCTGAAGAAAACACACTTTTACAAGTTGCATTTGAAGAGCCTGCAGTGCAGTAACATCTAATGAATGAATTTTGCTGCTGAAACTTAAGAGTTTAAAACATCTATTCGTTTTCTGTTAAAGTGCCATTAAAAGCATAGGAAAATTAAATGACCAAGTTACTGCAACCATTTTATTAAATTTGATTCTTCTTTTAAGGTAAATAAGCCCTTCCAAGTTAGCCATTTCCTTTATATTTCTGCTTTTGTTTTCTTGCACCTGAAATAAAATTAGTCACCCAGACACACTGAGTTGAGCCACAAATTATTTTTCTATTACTCTAAATATTCCATATTCTTCTATCCTCCCTGCATATCGTTGTTTTAAAACAAACAAGGACCCTGATTGTCCAGCTGCTCCAACCGATGGCTCTGAGCACAACCTACAATGCAACTCAGCAGAAGTGAGGGAAAGAGCTGCCTGCTGGCCCACTGGACTCTGACAGAAAAGACCCCGGCATTGTTTTTGTCCTTACGGACCAGGCAGAAGATGGGAAGCCAGAAGCCAGGAGACTGCCTACTGTAAGAGGCGATTAGTCTTGGGACTATGCCAACCTGATTTTGCTCAGGTCATGACTCACCTTTCCAGGAGGAAAATATAAAGAATGTCTCACTTGTCACTCAGTTGCAGAAGACGTTTACCTCAGCACAAGGGATACTTTGCCCCCAGTTGCATAACTGACGGCAAACCATTTTTCCCTGCAAGAACATACTTGCCTCTCCTAAGAGGTGCTTACCACTAAAACCTTTATTTACCTCAAGCCTCCTCACCTAATCTCATCTCTCCCTCCACAGCCAGATTCCAAGACAGGAATCTTAAATGTGCTTTCCCAAACTAGTAAGGAAAAGATATTACTGCCTCTTACTCAACTTGGTTTGGTAAGCTGATGAATTCTTGGTAGTCCTAATTACTAAGAGAGCTTTACAGTTTTTTAAGCTGACACGTCTTATCTAAAACTCTAGCCAGCACAACACACTGGCCAGCACAAGATGGAATGTATCAAGAATGAGAAACTCTTCTTCCATTCAAATTTGCAGCACCAAGAAATACATGGAATTGTGACTCTGTATGGCAACTGCGCTTGCAATGTTTTTGCTTTGCGTGTAGACTTTATTTTCAATTGCCATTGCTCAGTCAAAGTAACTCAGGATAATGTCAATGCCCATGACATTATCCTGAGCTACTGTAGAATCAGCAGCTTTTTAAAGTATAGTGCAGTGGTGGCGAACCTATGGCACGCGTGCCAGAGGTGGCACTCGGAGCCCTCTGTGGGCACACGTGCCATTGCCCCAGCCTCGCCTCCCCCCATGACCCCCTCCTCACCAGCAACCCCCCTGGAGGAGAGTCGCCCCCGAGCGTGGCCCACGCAGAGCAGCACAGCCAAGGACATGGCAGCCAGGCAGAGTAGACAAGACTCTGCCCTCACGCCCCATTGCGCACAGTTGATGCTGCGGGGCGTGGGCAGAGGGTGTGGCCACCATGGCGCTGCTGGGCTGCCTGGGCGATCTGCAGCAGGCCCTGGAAGCGGTGAGTGGCCCTGCGGACAGACGGGGTGGGGGTGAGGGCGGGGTGGGACGGAGCGGGGGCAGGGCAGGGGGTGGTGGAGCGGGGGCGGGACCAGCTTTTGGGCACTCGGTCTCTAAAAGGTTCGCCATCACTGGTATAGTGTGTATTTCACATCTCTGTTCAATGGAAGAAACATTGAATCATAGAATGAGGAAAGCCATGTCATGTGTAGTTAAATGACAAAAGTATGAAGGCTTTGGAGAGAGAAAAAATCAGGGGGAAAAATTCATGAGGACCCCCAACCCACCCTCCTTTCACAGCATGGAGAAAATAACCAAAGTCCTCCTTTGTTTTCTTATTTTTCCTGGTCCTCATATCTCTAAAGAGGCTTGCAATAACGGAGCCCACTGCCAGTAGTAATACAGAAGATCAGTCATTCTAAGCCCATCCCCATTCGAAAGGTTGCTGACAGGGGAGATCTTAAAAGAACGCATAAGCAAATGCTGTTGGTTACCCACATGATCCCATCCCTTGCCCTTTTTCCTGATTTTGGCTGAGTGGGAACATGAATATGTTTTCTTAAGAGAAAAGAGCTTAGTCAGCAGCCATCCCCACACCCAACCTCCAAGCCTATTCCCAGAAGCTCTGCAGGAAGGAGGCTGGGAAGATACCAGCATTCCCATAATGATTAACCACCACAAACTCAGACAAATAAAAGCCTAGATCCCTGAAGTACAACGGCCTGTTAGGACGTGAACTTTGGGATTTGCTCAAGGTAATAAGATAGATTAATACTCTAATCCAATTTATATAGTAAGCAACAAAGAGGTTCCTTGGTACAATAAAAAGTGGACTGTTGCAAGGGAGAACTTGGGATTCTACATGGGGAATACTAATTATTCCTGGCAGCAGCTTATCTTCCAAGAGCTAGACAATGGATTCCACATGACAATGTATAATTGAATGAAAATTCCAGGCACCTCAATGACAGGAAATGCAAAATATCCAAATCTGAGAAATTCAAATTTGGTTGCTTTCAAATAAAGGCTATGAAAATTACTGTATTTTTCCAATGGTTTACATATTCTGAGATGCTATGGTTTCCACATAAATTATGGCTATATCACAGCTGGGACACTTCACTTTCATTTATGTTTTAGGAATCCATTTCTTCTCCCTGGCATATCACAATGTCACCCTGTTTAACCTTGAATTCCACTCCGCGTACCACATCTTTTGCAGAAAAAAATTCAGATCAAGGCAAGCTAGTAAAAATGCAGGCATCCACTGTCTTTTTTCCAAAATGGATATGATTTCAGATTTCCCACCCTAAATTCTCAGAATACAGGAAAGACAGGACTGTTTCATTAATGGGAGGATTCTTCCCTTCAGGCATCCATCATTCTTAAATGTCACTGGAAAATTGGCAGATTCAGTTCAGTACCCAGATTGTTATTTGTCAGATGCCCTAACTGGCCTTTAGATCCCATTCAGTCGCTACTTTCTTACATGGTAACACAATTTCCTGCTTTCCCAACTGACCACATCACAGTAACAGGAAATGAAGAAATTGTAGTAAAACAAATTACAAAGTCAGTAATGAATTGAACAATTCCCATACATCTTCTTCCCAAATTTAGTTCTATATAGTTCCTATTTTCTACTGTCTTTCCTATATGGAGAAATACTTTTGATTTTGACATGGCCATCTTTTTTTTTTATTTTCTTCCTCTGTCTTGTTGTATTGCTGACATGTTTTTATCTTTTGTATTGGATTTATTTTAAGCTATTTTTTTCTATGTAAGACACTGAGAGTTGCAGCGGTATCTAAATGCATTCAATGAACAAATAAACAAACAAACAAATAAATAATGGTGCTCTAGTTTCATTCATGTTATGGTTCCTATATGTCATATTCCTGACCTAAATATAAAATTATCAGAATAAACTAATTATCAACAATAAGCCAGTGGTTTTGCTGCCACTCATTAGTTCAGGAACAGTAAAGTATTTACATCTATCCCTGTGGCTTAAAGTTCTTACTTGAAATCCTTTGTTAATCTCTACTCTAAGACAGGCATCTTGGAAATGTACCACATAACCTACCTCAAAGGGCTGTTTTTGTTGTGGGGAAAACAGAAGGAGGAAGGAGAGTTATGTATGTTTGTTGTCTTGAATTACTTATAAAGTAATAAAGAGAGGATAAAAAAATTAACAATAAATAAATACATCAAATGACTGTGGCCTTTTCCTAGCCTTTTTAAATCTACAATTCATAATCAAATCATCCAGCTGGGCTTCCAGACAAAGACCTGGCATGGAAATTATCCAAGGAACATTCTTCAGAGCAGATACAGATAGATGCTTAAAAGAGAATTAAGTCCAACTCAAGCTTTGATAAAATGTTCAGCCACTACAAAGCGTAAGCGAAAGTCCTTTACCTAGAATGTCTCACCTTTGGCATGGAAAGTCCATCCACTCCTGGTATATTCCTGCAGCTGAACTCTCTCCTCCTGACCTAGGCCGCACACCTTGCTGAAGAATTGCTGTTCAATGTAAACATAGGCAGCAGGGATGGCACCTGCCACCCCTTTGGCTCCAAAGAACCCATTCACCTCCGGTGAGGCTAGTAGAATCTGGAATTTTGCCCGCGTGCCTAGAATCAGATCTACATATGTTTTTGTGAGGTTAAAATAACCTGTGGTGAGGTATATGCTGGCACCCTGCTCTGCTTCCATAAGGAGGGTCTTCGTGACAGCCTCATCTATCCGAATCCCAAACGGCTTCATCTGTATTAGTGGATAAATCCATGTATCTGGTTCTGATTGCCCATCACCAACTGCCTTTGGATCACAGGATGAGATTTCTCCTTCCATACTGTTGCTATAGGAAGTCTGAGTGTGCAATTGTTCTTGTTTGATCCTGGCGGAATTGATCACTTCCATCACTCTCTTATTTGCCATCTCATAATAGGCCATCTTGTCTCCTAAGAAAATAAATGTGTGATTTAATGAAATATAACATTACCTTTATGAAATTTATCAAGAGATCAGAATAGTAGTAGCTGGTTGCTTCCTGCAGGCCAGGAATTATGGAAGTCAAATTAACCTAAAACAGTGGCACTTAAAACAGGAGGAATTACACTCAAAGAGGTATCTGGACATATCATGGAGCAATTTGTAACTGCCTGTTTGTGAGCCAAAGGTCCAGTTGGAATGACCCTTCCAAGACAACAGAGGGTGGGGATTGGGGAAGGGGTATTGACACTGAAACCAGGAAAGAGGTAATTGGACCAAGCTGTTTAAGAACCACTGAACCAAATCACGAAAAGGTATAAGTTTCCCAAAAGAGGTTTTATCCAAATATATACCAATATACCATTTCATTGATGGCCATAAGAAAGGATTTGATGTATTTTTCCCTAAATATACGGACTTACCTTCTAATCTTTCTGCATTTACTGTTAAGATAGAATCTTAGGTAGGCAAACTGCATGTTTTTAGTTTGAATTGAAATACAGAACAACTTCTCAAATTCAAATTCAAATCCTTTATTGTCAAAGTACGACATGTGTACACAACGTGCTGGCCCCACGGGTCTATCATACATGGAGTTATTTTCCATTCAGGAGTCTGACAGCCCATGGGTAGAAACTGTTCTTCAGTCTGTTGATGCGGCTGGCTATGCTTCTATATCTCCTACCCAATGGCAGGAGAGTAAAGAAGTGCTGACCAGGGTGTGAGTCGTCCCTGAGGATTTTCCTCACTCTTCTAAGGCAGCGGGCCCTAGTGATGGCGTCTAGTGGTATCAGGGGACAGCCCACGATGTTTTCTGCTGTGCTCTTGTAGAACTGTAAGTAATCTCTTCTCACTGAAAAAAGGATAAATCTTTCCAACCCATATTAGGATTCTAGTGACCAGGACCTGATTAATGAAACTGGAAATCTACCCCTATTACCAGTTTCTCGTTCTTTCTCACTTTTTTTTTTTTAAAATAATACTGCTTATTATTTAATTTTCTTTATTCCTACTATTAAAAGCTTATTGCTATGACTAATGGTATTGGGAGGCCCGCTTTCTCAAATAATCTTCTGTAAAACATAGCAAAGGACGTCAGTCACCCACCTTAACATGGACATCCTAAACTCTAGAAAACAAGTAGTTAGTTGCAAATTATTTACTAATTTAAGCTAGCTTGTGACCAGCAAAAATAAATTGAGGTGAAACTGATGCAAAGTAGGAGAAATAACATTTTCTTTGAGAGTACAAAAGCAAGACATTCTTCAGATCCTTTGCACACCAATCAACCCACATATATTTCCTATAAAGCAGACAGGAAAATAAAAAAAAATATGGTGAAGAAAGTAAATGCAGCTTCTTACATTCCCATCTTCAATTTTTATTTTATTCACTATTTATACAAATGTTACAAGTCATGCACTTCCAAGGACCTAGGTAGTTTGCGAACAAAATAGCAAAAAGACAAGCAAGCTACTGCGTTTTGAATCAGAGCATCTTCAAAAACAGTGTAGCAGGGGTAGTCAACCTTGGCTCTTTTATGACTCGTGGACTTCAACTCCCAGAATTCCTGAGCCAGCACAGCTGGCTCAGGAATTCTGGGAGTTGAAGTCCACGAGTCATAAAAGAGCCAAGGTTGACTACCCCTGGTGTAGAGTGTACATGCAAGCAGTAATAAAGCATGAGTTAATGTTGCTAGGGTCTCCCAGTGTAGGAAGACCAACAACTGGCATAACAACTAGAGCTGGTCAAAGTCCTCTGGCTGTAGCCTCTACCAGTTGCTCTAAGCCCAAAGGACCCCCTAATGCTCTTTAGGAAAAACATGGTCTTGTCTATCAGATAAAGTCCGACCCACAACAGAGCCAGATCAGCCACCAACACAAACTGTCAGTGTTTGTAACATGTTTTACTTGTTAGATTGGTTAAATTGCATCCATTAATAATGGCAATGGGATATAAGAATGATATGATAAATGAAATCTGGTTCTCAACTAAAGAATTGTGAATTTATTCAATTAATTTTTGTTAGGTGCTACTTTACCAAAGAATTAGGTTAAAGAAGAAAAGCAGAGGCACCAATAACTGAGGCATATGGGGCATAGTGGGAAGAATGTCTCTTCCTCCTGCCTTGACACGACTCATTTTCCAAGTTTTGATTATCAGGAATGGGTGAAACAATTTAGCCTTATCCAATCCTTAGATCTCTTGCAGAGACTCTTGACTTCCTTAGCGAAGGTAACAGAATAAAGCTGAAATGCTACTTTGTGACTCTTATGGACTCTGGGATTTGTGATTTAGTGTGATTAATTGAATTTACAGGTTCTTTCAGCTGGTGAAAATAAAAGAGGCCCCTATCTGATACCCTGCTGTCTCTCTGTCTATCTAATTTGGCATCTCACCAAAGGGAACTCTGGGCAGCACACAATAGATAAACCACACAATAAATGAAAATGTAAGCTACGCAAATACCCCAAACTGGAAAAACTACTAAAGTGACATTCATGCCACGTACCTCTTCCATTTAATGAACATAATTTACTATGTGCAAATAATAAAAAAAAAAGGCTCCAGTGATTTTAGTGAGACGGGAATTTATAGCAGTTAAGAAGCTGTCAGCTAAGATGCATGTCAGGTACATTCTTCTGTGCCTATTTGGCTAATTCAGGATATGCTCATCCACATAACAAACATCGGAGGGCAGTCCAGTCCCCCTTTACCTACTCCCAGAGTATTTGCTTTTGTTACCTGATCTAGAAATCACAGCAACTGGCTTGCCGGGAAGGACTCTCAACAATTGGTATTGCTTGGAAAATACCTCCCAAGGGAAAACGACACCCAGTGACTTATGCTCTGTATTAAAGATTAGCTTTCCAGGTTGTAACAAAGAAAGACTATTCCCCAGATCAAAAAAAAATATGCCAGTGAGTACAAATAGCATCCACCCATATGAGCATTCATGCAACATTTTAAAGCACACGTTATACAACAGCGCTTGGAGTTCTTTGCTTTTCATATTCAGGAAACACCACAAAGTTACTCAAATTATTTACCAGCATGGAAATCATTAGAATGTTTAATTTTAGCCTCACAATCTACAGAACCATGTCAGCTTAGCCAAAGCCCCTGGCTATAAAAGATGAATGCAAAATTTTATTGTGGACTCAACATTGTTTTAAATGGTTTTTGTTTTTTTGTTTTAATATTGTGGTTTTTATTCTTGACTGTCATCCAGAGTTCCTCCTGTTTAGTCATCATCATAAAATTTAATGACACCTGTTGATAAATTCCTTCCATCATTGTTCCTCCTGTCTCAAAGGTTGCAACCCTAAAGTATATCAATTGGCAATTGTATCTGTAATCCCAGTAATTCCAGTAAGCATGGAAATTCCTTCTAGCTAAATGAAAATGCTACCTCTTTCCATCCCCATTCCCCTCTTACAAAAGAATTTCCCCACCAACGAAAAAGGTCTCTCCTGAGATCAGGCTAAAAGCAGATTAAAAAGGAACCATAACTCCATTTTTTTCAGTGTATACTTTACAGAAAGGTGCTTTCAGATTCCATCCTTAGGAATATAAAAGAAGATCAACATGGTCTACTGGGCCTGGCAGAGGTTTCCTAGCTCTGATTTCAGAGATCCTTATGAATCCAGGATACTGGTATCTGGAATGCATATTAAAAGGTAGTCTGGATTGATATCAGTAACAGGCTTTTCTGACATTATGTTGACTATTGTTTAATTTTATTTGATTTAATAAGTTATATATTTTAACTAAATTTTATAAGGTCTAGTTTATCCATTCTTCTTACTGAAAAATGCCTACCTGTTGGTACTCTACTACTTCCTTAGAATTAAAAGTGCCTAGGTTTTCATGTGTCTACTTTGTATTTTTGTATTAATATCCCTTTAGTTTTATACCACACTTAGTTTTTAAACATATTCTATATTAATTATACTTAAACATCATAATGATTATATCAATTAAATATTATATTAATATATTACAGCCATAATTAATATAACTTATATTGTCATCCTCCTCCTCTCTAGAGCCTCTCTATCCAGAAAGATAGTATTTATTTTCCTTTTGAAAATATTTGAGAGCACCATGTTTGTATTCTCACCATGTTTGTATTCTATAGGCATACCTCTAAACATCTGGAAGAACGCCAAGAGAAGTTCAGTTAGGAGCAAGAAAACGCAACTGAATTCTGGAAAGGTACAAGTATATATATACATACATATATACATACACACACACACACACACACACACACACACACACACACATATATATATATATACACGCACATGTATACATACATACATACATACATACATACATACATACATACATACATACATACATAGAGTCCTTGACTTACAACAGTTCATATAGTGACCATTCAAAGTTACCAGGGCACTGAAAGAAGTGACTTAACCATTTTTCATACTTACAACCTTTGCAGCATCCCCATGATCATGTGATCAAAATTCAGATGCTTGGCAACTGGTTCGCATTTATGACGGTTGCAGTGTCCTGGGGTCATGTGATTCCCTTTTGCGACCTTCTGACAAGGAAAGCCAATGGGGAAGCCAGATTCACTTAACAACCAGATTATTAACATTAACTGCAGTGGTTCACTTAACTACTCACGTAACAAATGTCTCACTTAACAACAGAAATTTTGGGCTCAGTTGTGGTCAAGTCAAGGACTAACTGTATGTATAATAAATTACTTGCTAAATACCTCCCCAAAATCTCAAATTATGGCAATATAGAAAATAAAGTGATACATGGCCATCCTACCTTTGTAAGGATGGACCATCCCATCTATAGTTTTGACTGTGTCATCTTGCTGTAACTGTAAAGATACATCCCCAACTGCATTTACTAGCTCAGTGAAGAAATCTGCAATCTCTGGTGAGTCTTGCAGGAAGACGTAACGGTCTTGTCGATTGCTGAAGTAAGAGTCACTTAAGTTGGCTCTGGAGAAGGAAAATAGGGTGGCAGTTAAGAATGCCAAATGATAGCATGTAAATCATATTCAGCTCACATACATTTGACAGTTGAGAAAACAATAGAAAGGAAGGCATGTAAGATTAATCAACATATGAACATTGACATCGCCTTCCTGATACATTTCCCCATTTAAACTTTGGTTAAACGCAAATGAATTGTAGAATGCTTATTCAGAATCACTTCATAGAAACAGTCCAAAAATGGCAAATTGCAGAACAGAACTATGACACAGATTCCAGAATATGCAGAATGATTCCCTAATACAATCTGGTTTAATTGATTGCCTTCTTTCTTTCTTCTGGATTCTGGAAACCACAGAATTCTTCCATGTGCCCCAATGCTATTTCCTTATAAAGAGGAACTCACCCACTCAAGATCACATTATCATCAAAGAGATAGACTTTGATATGCTGCAACCCGATGGTCTCATTAAAACGCTCAGGAATTAGATGTCTGAGAAGACCACGTAGCTTAGGAGTGTGGAAGAGAGAGACACGGACCTTATCTGGAAATCGCCTCAGGAGTGGAAGCAGCATGGTTCGAGAATTCTTCTGGCCTTGGGAGGGGGAGGGAAACAGATTTGATGGGATTACAGTAATACAGAATATCTGCTCCAATCCACTGTAAGAATTAGAAAACCTTAACGTTCAGGAGATGCTGGAAACGTTTATGTATAAAATGTCTAAATAGGTTGTTCATCAGCTGCAGAGTGACAAAAAAAAAATCACCACTTATCTCTCTAGAAACACATGTTAGAAGACATTTTGTGTCACGTCTAGTTGTTTTGGATTAATAACCAGAGAATTAAGTGGACAATGATTGTACTAGGCCAGGGGTAGGCAACCTCAGCTCTTTTATGACTCGTGGACTTCAACTCCCAGAATTCCTGAGTCAGCATAGCTGGGAGTTGAAGTCCAAGAGTCATAAAAGAGCCGAGGTTGCCTACCCCTGTACTAGGCATATATGCTTTGGCTCATTTCCATCTCTAGTAATCAAGAATAGTAGTTAAGATTATGATTAAGCATTTTTCTGATCTCCCAAAGATGGACCTAATAGGAAGATATTAACTTCACCTCCTCCAGAGGCCAGGCCTTAAAGCATGTCTTTATTTTACAGAGGCAACTCTCTGCCTTCAGCTGCAAGTTCTGACTCCTCCTTTATTGTATATTTCACATAACAGCAAAATACTTGCATTTTTCCATCAAGGACACTTTCATTACTACCTATAACTAGCCTATACTTTTGGAAGCAGCCAGCAACACAATGTCATTCACTGAACTGTTGCTTTGACACACTACAGATCTCTGCATGGAAAACCTGAGTCACGCACTTCTTGTCTTCTGGTAACTGCTCAAGACACGAACTTACTTTTATTCTTAGGAAATATCAGCAGCAAGTCATGCAAGAGGAGTAGAGATATCTCTTAGAACAAAATCAAAGAATTTGGTCATCAGCAAGATTGGTGGTTGTGTAGCTGTGAGGCCAAGATCAGAAGTCATTCACAGTAGCTGTTCTACATAAGGGAAGATTTTTTGGAGGGGGGGGAAAGGGTACCGGTCTCTGACTGGTCTGGTGAGGAAGATGCACCAGTAAGAAGGAGTCAGATCTGAATCTGAACCTCAATACGAAGTATGAGAATTAGCTAGTAAAAGAAGAGGCACTGAGGCTGTTGTCGTGGCACAAGGTCTAAAGTGGATGCAATATGAATAAAGAACTATTGAGACAGGTTGGAGGTATTTTCAAGTCCAAGAAAACAGAATGCATAGTGGAACCAAAGGCAAAATAATGAGAGAAAGAAATAGTGCAGTACCTCTGAAAATGGAGAGTATCAGATCTGCTGCCCAGATGGACTCGGTGGATGGCCATGAAAACAATTAAAACTAAAGGAAGGTTTCAAAGGGGCAAATAAAAACATCACTGAAAAGAAAATCCATGGATTTTGACATGTTCTGAATGTGTTTTTTTGTTTTTTTGTATTAGAAACAAGGAAAAAGCAACTCAACAACACAGAAAATATTCCTGATTATATCAAGCAGTAAAAGAGGAGCTGAGGAAAACCAGCAGGCTAATAATACCTAAGTGGGAAGAGATAGGGTTCCTATCAATTTAGCTCAGCTGGGGAATGCTCCAAAACACTTAATTTGGCAGATACAGACTCCTCAACAGGATGCAGAGACCGAGGAAAATTAACATTATTCTACACAACAAAATAGGAAGACTTGAAAAGGCAAGACTTACTTTTTAGTGTGTCAAAAAAAAAAAAAGTACCAGGAATATCTTGCCTGGGTTTTAAATTAAAAGAATCTCTGATTTTTATGGTTCGTGTTTGCAAAATAAAACTACAGAGATACAAAGACAGAAAGGGCTTGAAATCTACAGAAGAACTGAACTTAGTTTTTGAGCACTGGTTTCAGACAAAGGTCCAAATTCTTTGATCTGCAGAATTATTTAAACCCAGTTCTTATATCAGAGGTTCCCAACCATATCAGTCTATCCCAGCTAAGTGAAAAGAGTTGGTCAATGAATACGTATATACCTACCTCGGGATCCTCTTATGAAGTCTAACAGGATGGACACTCTAAAATTGGGACTCCCACATCCCTTCAATGAGCTTTCCAAAGCTATTTCAATACAATCCACCTACAAGAAGAAAACATACACAAATGCACAAGACAGCCTTCCTTCCTTTCAAGTATACTAAGTGTTGGGAAGTGAAGTGTGCATAAAATAAAACAAATGTCAGATTTACACAGAACTTCGACTTGGGAAGCATCAGTGTTTTCCTAATTCTAAGTTTGTTTCTCCTATCACAGATATATTAACAACTCACGTACAAAAATATAAGAGTGACTCTCTGGATTAAGAGGTCTGAAGCAAGAGCTCCTAACCCTCCAACAAAAAAAACTAAATCTAAGGCATCTCTTATCTAGCTATTTAGTAAAAAGGCTCCAATCCCTCCTTCCCATTTTAGATACTTACTAATTCCTGTTCCAAAGATCCTGTTCCAAGATACAGGGAAGCTAAAACAATTCGTTGCTTAGCCATCTTTGCCTGTCCCTGAAAGAGAAAAACATTTAGATGTGCTAATAAGTCTATCAAATGAAGCATCCAAGTACAGATAGTTCTTGACTTATGACAATTGCGCCCAAAATTTCCGGCACTAAGCAAGACAGTTGTTAGGTGAGTTTGCCCCATTTTACGACCCTTCTTGTTACAGTTGCTAAGGGAATCACTGCCCTTAAGTTAGTAACACAGTTAAGTGAATCTGGCTTCGCTGTTATCTTGGAACAGGATCCTTGGCACAGGAATTGTTTGTCAGAAGGTCGCAAAAGAAGATCACCTGACCCCAGGACATCGCATCCGCATAAATAAATTTTGATCACGTGACCATGTGGATTCGGCAATAGCCGTAAGTGTGAAAAACTATCATAAGTCACTTTTTTCAGTCCGTTGTAACTTCAAACGGTCACCAAAAGAATGGTTGTAAGTCAAGGACCACCGGCATCTCCTACAGGACACCCAATACAGCACTTAATTTTAGAAGAATCAATAAAGCTGAAATTTACCTGGAAAACTATTAAAACCTTTTTGCTCACAACTGGACTGAGAACAAGTTTCTTGGTTGCAAGTGAGTCTCTCTCTCTCTCGTCAACCAGAAGGTCAAGAGAGAGGTAAGACTGCTAATACTGGAGAGGTGATGCTCTTTCATCACTTTCAATTATATACAAACTGACGTTTTTCTGTTCTAATATTATCCCCCAAAGGAGGTTTGAAAGTCATTAATGTACTGAATTAAATACAATCACTCACATTTTAAAAATTACTTTAAACATCCCACCTTTATAAACTTAGAAGAACCTACTTCTTGCTAGAAACTGGGGGGCGGGGGGAATGAACATTTAATTTTGGATTTTTTTTTGTTGCTGTTTTTTACATTTTATGCTGAAACTTAATGAAAACATTGAATGAATGAATGAATGAATGAATGAATGAATGAATGAATGAATGAATGAATAAAGTAAGTTAGCAACACCCATATTGCTGGCAGATGTAGTCCAATACTTTTAAGCAAGGGTCTTTCTCTGCCCAGTTACCTGATTTTTCTATGTGGAAGTGTCAGGGGTTGAACCTGACACATTAAAACAAGCATAACACTGAGATTACAGGACTTAGCTTTTCATGTCTCACAATATTCACAGAAATTTACACTAGTTGACAAAAGGATTTTTTCTTCTTCAGTCTTAGAGTTGAATATAGTAAGTAATTCACCAAGGAATGGTAAGGTAAAATTACTTTAACCTATAAGTCTGAAAAGACTTTTTAGAACACAATAGAACCACTGAATTCTCCTGTCATGTAGTATAAACAAAATCTGTGACAAAACATGCAAGAGAAAAATATTGAGATCACCTTCATAAGTTCATAGAATTCAGCTGGGGATGAAAGCACCTTGATGTGGGAGCCAGCAATACCAAATTCTGGAACCAAGTTTCTGATCCATTGAAAAATATGTGTTCCCTCAGGGCTAAAGCAATTGGTGGGAAGAGTCAGTTGTGGAACCGCAGAAGTGAGTAATGGAGCCAACAGCAGCCATGATGACCTAATATGAAAAAGAGATTAGCTTAGCAACATATATGGTTTTCCCTTAAAGCCTGTAGATATATGAGGAAGGAGATATAATCAAGTCCTAAGCACTACAGGTCCATCTTTCACCTATATTACAGGTGAGAACTAAGTAATTACATATTTAGCAATTTCCCATCAAAATGGTTAAAATAAATAAATAAAATTGGCACCTTGCAAAATGAAAAAGCAACACAAAACCATATAAAAATTATTAAAATAGCCAGTTTAGTTAAGATGCTAGACTAGAAACTGAGGGACTATGAATTCTAGTCCCCCTCCATAGGCATAGAAGCCAGCTGGGTGACTTTAGTCATTCTCTCTCACAGTCCAACCACCTCAGAGTTGATGTTATGGGGGAAATAGGAAGAGAGGGCATTATATATATAGTTATGTATATACATACACTTATATATATATCAGACTGACCTGAATAAAAATAGGATAAAAGTCAAATCAATCAAATTAACAAAAAATGTTCCATTAGCTTTTGAAATTCATTCCTAAGTGAGTAGACTGCTCTCAGCCAAGTCCCTTCATTGACTTCAGATGTCTTTCTAGAATAAATGTGATTCTGAATAAGAGTATGCAATCTTTTCTGATTTGCCACATGTGACAGGGCTATATTGTTTAAATAGAAAAGCACCACAAACCCACACATTGGATTCAGTTCCAAACACGTAATTTGGAATGTGCAGGAATACAAATACATTACCTCTCTGCAGGCTTTTAAAGCAGCCACACCTTTTCCCAGGACTATGCAACTGTGTTCTTCAAGTATTTTGTGATCCCAGGAAAAGATGCAGCAACCTTACAGAATTATAGACCAGTGCCCCATTCACATTCCTTGTTGCACAACCTACTCTTGTTGGAGGATTGAATCACTATGTTCTCACATGCTAAGCCATAGTTGGCTAGCTTGATTGAACTATAATGGTTAGATTCTCAAAACATTTCAAAGTTAAACCAAATTAATCTTAATGGCTTGGGATGATGTACAAAACTAATCAAGGGCTGCAAACTTCAGTGGGCAAATTTGGATTCTTAATATTAAATGCATATAATTTCTAAATTACCAAATTATGTTTTATATTTAACTATTATTTTAACCCATTATCCTGTATTTCAAGTTTTTCTTTATGTGAGCATCTGTTTAAAATTTTAATAAACTACCAGTGAACCTTGAAGAGGCAAATCTAACTGTAGATAGCCAGTTTCTAACCTTTACCATTTTTACAGGCTTGACTAATATTTGTCTATTATAACATGAAAAAAAAATCAAATGACCTTAAAGGAAATAAATTTCTCCCCAAGTCATTTTTACATTACTATATATAATCAAAGTATTTCTAACACAGAAACCATCGCTTCACTTGTCATCCTGGTCTCACACTGCTCCGTGGCCGTGGTTTGCCCCATTCCCCCTCTCAAAGCCCTCAAAAGCTTGAGCAGAACAGCATTGTAGGAGGAACTTTTAATTATGAGGAACTCTCAGTCCAAAGTGCAAATTGACCACAGGTGCCAGGAAGATGATTTCACTTGTTTCACAGAAAAATGTTAAATCTTTACAAGGTTTGCATGCATCCTTCCCCCTTATCCTCCAGCAAAAAACAAACAAAAAACAAAACCAAAAATGGTTTGCCACTGCATTTCCCAGAAAGCCCACCGCTTTGTCATTGCCTATTCATACAATGGAGATCTGACTCAGTGTGTACAAGAATTCCTAGCTACTCTGTTTTTCAACAGTTTGTGGGGACTGGGCATTTCTTTGGCAATACTGAATTACAGTAATCTGGAGGGAAAGTTGCCATTATCCTGAGCTTAAAAAGAGAACTTTGTAAATTACTTCCCTAATGAAATCTTCGAATATGCAATCAAAAGGCAGCAAAACAGCAATGTCCTATTGAGGTTTAACCAATATTAAACTAAACCAGTGGTGGCGAACCTATGGCACGGGTGCCAGAGGCGGCACTCAGAGCCCTCTCTGTGGGCACGCACGCCGTTGCCCCAGTCCTAGGCCTTCAGCTGGGTTTTATAAAACCTTTTCGCTTTAGGCCTCCGCCGCCATGTGCAAAAAAAAAAAAAAGGTTCAATCAATCAATCAACTTCTCGCGGGGAAAAAAAGATCTTGCAAAGTTGGAATTGATTGATTGAACTTTTTAGTCCCACCCAGTCTGCCGTTACCACCACGGGCATGCCCACCCAATGGGCCACACCCAGTCAATGGGCCACACCCATCCAGCACCCGACAATGCATCAGTGGGTTTTGGGCACTCGGTCTCTAAAAGGTTTGCCATCACTGATCTAGACTATCGTAATAAATGTAGGGTATTTAAAAAAGTCATTGTTTACATGTAAAAAGTAACTTTTCAAATGGCCTATTAAACATATTGATAAATAAGCTATTCCAACTTCTAGTTCTACAATTAGAATTCATGGAATCGTATCTACATTTACTGGTTTACAAGAAACAAAATCACATTATTTGTGCACTTACATTTATATAACATAATCAATATTTTTCTTTCAATAAGTCATACTAGTGCCTTCCCTCTTTCCTCTGAAGCCATCAATCCTCTGATTCATATATATACATTGATAATGGACTTGCATTTAGGACAATTCACAGTATTATCATTAGCCTACATTATAACTGGAATTACAAAATAACTGCTACTTTAGAGTGCGTGTGTGGGGGCGGGGTATAGATCCTATCAGTTATCAGAAATTAGCCTAGTTATATCTGATTCCAAAACACCATTTCAATGTTCTTTCCCATGAAACAAAGAACTATAATATTTTTAAGCTTCTCTGTGATTCAAGAATCATCCACCATTGTTATCTGGCATGAAGTAGTGTTATACAACTCTTTTTTTAAGGGAATAGCAGCCTTGAGGTACCCACGGTTATTTGTGAAAATTTAAATACAAAAATGCTATTGATTTTCTTCTTGTAAAGAAACTATTTCTGCCAGATTACACTCAGAGAAACTGAAGTATTTAAAAGAACATACAAGTATGCCAAATATTTAGCCATTCTGGCTCTTAGATACACCTTTGAAATGGCATTAAAAAAAACTATTATAGTCTATTTCAAATCAAAGTAGAAAACAACTATGCAGTAGCGCACATTAAAATCAACATTACCTAGAAAGGAAAATGAACTGAAAACCATACCTTTCTTTTCTGAATTTGACTTTCTACTATTAATAAATCTGGGGATTTTGGAATCTATTCTTAGGAAATGGGATTTTGACTAATATTAGGAATGAATTCAAAGCACCATAATACTTGTTATATTGCAACAACTTTACCAGAGGCAAAGAGAGATTAACAGGATATTTCTCATGGTATTTATCACCCACACATAAGCCACATTAGAGAAACTTCTGCTAATGACTCTTGTTTCACTGGAATGCCTGAGTGTGTATTACAGTATTTCTGCATATGTTATGACTGAATCTGGGAAATCAATTTTATTGTTAACATACTGATGCCAACGAACAATAAGGACTCAAGGGTAACTTCCTTAAACAAGAGGCTGAGGGTGGACATGTGGCCCCAGATTATCAGTCTGCCCTTGTTTCAACTGAATCATGCTTACTGGATATTACATATTGCTTAAGTCTACATCTTTCTGGATGCTATCTGACTTGTAAGAACTAAAAAACAAAGTGAAATCAAAGAGGAAGCTGTTCTAAAAACAAATTATCATCTGGTAAATACAAAACTATATTAATGAAATATAAACTATTTTACAACTGTAGCATCAATTCTCCAAAAACTCATAATGCATGAGTACAATTTGCACTATTGAATTCCTGAAGTCTAAAGTTGTCATCTGACTTAAATTTAGAACAAAATTAATATTACTATATACAATGAACATATACTCTAAAAGGAATTGGCTGTATTGTATGACAGAATCTGACTGTATTGTATGATAGAAAAGAATATGCTTATTAAATAGAAGGCAAAGTCAATGGGGAAGCCAGGTTCACTTAACAACCAGGTTACTATCTCATCAGCTGCAGTGATTCACTTAATAACTGTGGCAAGAAAGGTCATAAAATGGGGCAACACTCACTTAACAAATGGCTCACTTAACAACAGAAATTTTGGGCTCAATCGTAGTCATAAGTCGAGGACTACTTGTATTAGAAGATCAGACTGCTAGGTATCTTGGTGCTCCCTACTCCAATTTGTGTGTAATCTATTCAACCACTTTTACACAATTATACTCTTTATGACTTGGGACTCACCCAGTTAGAATATTTATAAATGCAAAAACATTGTTTATTGTTTCCATAGTATACAGCTTTTAGAAAAAATGTTTGTTTTCAAAATATTGAGTTTTACTACACATAAATGAGCTGGCAAGGACATAGAACATATGCTGAGAAAATAAAGAACTTATGTGAATGCAACACACTTCCTGTAACACCAGCAAGTAATTTTTCCCAGATAATGCAAGACAAAGCATCAAAGACTATTCAGAAATCTTTCCTCCTTGCATTTTGAGAAAAAAGGAACTAGTTCAGTATGTGCGTTTTATGTGGTACAAAACATTTTTGCATATAGTATATTTATAAGCCAAATAACCCAGCAAGTCAAACTACTTTTCAGCTGCTGATAGTGAAACAGAAGTTAAGGGAGTCAAATTTTTCTAAATGTCACTTTCTATCTAGACCACAGTGCTGATCACGAAAGTTAAATAAATTAAACACCTTCGCTTATTTAAAAAACTAGCATTATTACAAATGCAAATGTGATGAAAAGCTTGTACATGTTATACTTAGGTGTTAGAAAGTAGTTTTGATGGCTTTAGCATCTAATGACATGCTGATAAACTCAGCTTCTTAGGAAAAGAATGAGGAAGATGACCGTGGTATTTGAAGGACTATTTCCAACGGTGAAGTAATGCATTGCAGAAGTTGTAAAGAATTAAAAAGAACTTATGAAGAAATTAAAAAGAACTTCCTTTTAAATTATAAAAGGTTCAAAAAAGCAGCTTACAAAGAATTAAAAAGAAAGCTGTGGATTTAGCAAAAATAGCAACTGTCTACAATGTCAGGATATCTTACTCTTCGCACTCTGCTGAAATAAATAAATGATTTCTGACATAGAATATAAACTCATCGGCCAAAATTCTACATACTACAGATATAGTAAGGTTGGTAAAAAATAATGCTCCCTTTTCACCCTCACAAACTAATTTTTAAAATTATAGGCAAAAGGAAAGCATAAAATTAATACGTTTCTCACAGAACTCTGATAACCAAGTGAATAAATCCAGCTATGGTCTTTCGATTACCTGAAATTTTAATTTAACTTTTGTAGTTTTAATGTTTGTTAGGGAACTTAAATAACCGAATAACAGAGTTGGAAGCGACCCTGGAGGCCTTCTGTCTCAAGCAGGAGGCTCTGCAATGTAAACCATCCAAAAAGAGTTATTATTACAAGAAGTGTGTAAATGGTACAAATGATATGGGTTGGCTCTACTGTGTCAAAAATAAGCAACACAAATCCTAAATTTAGAGATCAAGAAAATGATGCTAAGCAAAACTATTTGTAAAAGCAAAATCTTCCATTCTGACTCAGTTCTAAAATAAAGGCCAGGCAGCTTCAGCAATATTTCATCAATGAACTGTTATTCATCATGCTGTATTCTAGCGTTCATCTCCTCGCTCTCCAGTGATTGTCTCAATAAACCAAAATGAAAGGCCTGTGCAGCAAAAAAAAGGCGAAACCTCTTAATGTTATCAAGCCTCTTTGCTCTGCAGCAGAGCAGGTATTTAAACCTGCTGTATTTGAAGTGTCTATCTCAGGGGTAGGCAACCTTGGCTCTTTTATGACTTGTGGACTTCAACTCCCAGAATTCCTGAAATCCACGAGTCATAAAAGAGCCAAGGTTGCCTACCCCTGTTCTATCTTGATTAGGCACGTTGCATCTTGTTGTCTGAGGGGGTTACTCTGTTTGCCTCAAAAGTAAAGCAGACATCGTGGCTCTTTATATTCACCTCCAATTCCAATTCTGATTATAATCTAAACTGCAAAGGAACACCCTGCTTCTTCCTCATGTAACCTACTCTACCCCACTGACTTTCAAACTTACTTCTCTCGCTGTGCAGATACTTCTCAATCTGGTCGCAACTGACATCAAACAGAAGGGAGGTTTCTCCCCCTCCACTGAGCCAGACTCCATCCTGCTTTAAGGATTACTATTTCAATAGTTTTATAAGAACCATACTTTGGAGCCCTAGAATGAGGAGGAAGGAAAACCGTCTTCCCAGCTTCTTGCTAACAACAGAATGTTTTCATTCACTAGGACAGAGGTCCCCAACCTTTTGGGCAACAGGAACCGGTTCCGTGGGGAGAGGTTTTTCCGTGGACCAGAGATGGCGTGGTTTTGTGTGCTGCCTGCATCTCGCAGATGGGGCTTTGCTTGTTTGTGTGGACCGGTTGCTGCCATGCCACGGCCTGGTACTGGTCCACAGACTGGGGGTTGGGGACCCCTGCACTAGGAAGAGAACTGACAGATCAGAGAGGATGAACAACATAGGAACTGTCAGGGATTGGACAGGAGACTTGGAACTTTAGGGAAACAAAGATGAATGCAGTTCAAATTCAAGAATACATGTAAACATTGGAGCAGACCTCGCAGCTAAGACAGAGACCTTTTATATAGTTTCCACAGTGCCCCAGATTTTGCCACTGAAATATGATAGAACACCTGATTTGGGTTAGGCGGTAGTGGTAGGAGAAAAAGTGACTTATGACTGTTTTTCACACATACGACCATTTAAGCATCCCCATGGTCATGATCAAAATTCAGACACTTGGCAACTGACTCGTATTTATGACAGCTGCAGTGTCCTGGGGTCATGCGATCACCTTTTGTGACCTTCTGGCAAGCAAAGTCAATGAGGAAGCCAAATTCACTTAACAACTGTGTTACTAACTTGACAACTGCACTGAGTCGCTTAACAACCGTGGCAAGAAAGGTTCGCAATCTGGGGCAAAATTCACTTAACAACTGTCTTGCTTAGCAACAAAAATTTGGAGCTCAATTGTGGTCGAAAGTCGAGGACTACCTGTATTACAGATTTGGTACTATCAAAGCCAAACTATATGAAAAACAAACCAAGCTCAGAGAGCACCAAGGACCCCTCATTTCAATCCTGAGCTACAAATATTCTCCTCAATCGATACTATGTGGCAGCACATTTCGGCCCTTCCGGTGGCCATGGCGGCCTTCGGATGGCTTTTTCAGCAGCCCCGGTGGCCTCGGTGGCCCCTCCAGCGGCCCTTTTGGTGGTCTTTGGGCCTCGGTGGTCGTTTCGGCGGCTGCGATGGCCTTGGCGGCCTGTTTAGCGGCCTCTTTGAGGACCTTTTCGGCCGTTCCGGTCCCGGCGGCGTTGGTGGTTTCTTTGGCGGCCTTTTGGCGGCTTTGGAGCCTCCCCAGCGGCTCTGGCGACCTCAGCGGCCTTTTCAACGGCCTCGGCCGGGTGAGGATTTGGGGCCTGGATTTGGACTTGGCCCGCCCCGGCCTAGAGGGCCCGGCCTGGAGGACTTGAGGACTATCTCTCGAGGTTTGCTTCCTTGTTTCCTTGGCCTTGGTTTAGAAGACCTGAGAACTGCCAAACAACATCTTCCCTTCTGTGCCATGGATTCCCTTTTGCTGGACTTATGTACCCCAAGACGGTCCTGCTGGCCCTGCGCGACTCACCCCTCGCGCAGGCCTGGCCCAGTAACATTTCTAGGGCCTACCTCGAGGATGGGGTGTGGAACCCCGAGAGGTGGCATGCAGCAGTTACAAACAAACAATTATCTAAATTGTCCAATTTGAGAGCTTTTTTACAGGGGTGTTTTAATAAATTTTTAGGGGGAACCAGGGTGGGTGGGAGGGGGGAGGTTCCCCTTAGGTCAGGACCAGCCATGTCTGGGGGTTGCGGTGTAGAAAGGGTGGGGGGGAGGTTGGGGGGTTGACGGAGGAGGGAGGAATTAGTACGGTCAGTGGGAGAGGCAGATATGGCGGGAGCAGAGGACCATATCAGGTTGGGGGAGCACGCACACGCTATTTACAAGCTTGTGGGCGCTCCGGTCC
>NW_015387077.1:217779-220854 GCF_001527695.2 Protobothrops mucrosquamatus
AAAAAAAAGATCCTGGAAAAGCCAGTGGAAACTACTTCTCTATTGCTGCCAAGAAAACACCTGGATATATCCAAGAAGTAACGAGGGAGCTCCACACTAACATTACACATTTGAATAATCCAAAACAAGAAAATATTATTGGGTTATCCTGAGTCCAAAGTATTTACTGTCATAGAAGCTACAATAAAATGTACAAGAAATAAATTTGCTCTCATTAGCATCACATAGACATGCTACTAAATGGGAATCTTTAAAAAACCAGCTTTCAAAAATCATGGGAATATAGAGTTAAAAGATATATTGAGAGGTCAGTTAGCACAACCCTCTGTTCTTACTCAGTGCAGAATTCACAAGCACTGACAGATGATATAGTTCTCTGAAGACCTCTAGCAAAGGAGAATTTATCACTTCATGTGACAGCCTGTCTCCATGACCAACAAGGATAGACAGATCCTTTTTGTGTGTATTACTGCCAAGCCAGGTTTCCCACATCCAATACTTGAGCCTTACATATCTCCCCCCTCAAATTCCAAGCTATTCATTGTTCTTGTCTAGGTCTTTTGGAACCTTCTCTCTCTTACCAGTATCTAAAGTACTGGCTACCACTTCTAATTTTGCATCATCTACAAACTTTACAAGCGGCCCTTCAACTGTTTCATCCAATCACTGAACAGCACAGGGCCCAGGATACAGCACAATAGCACTCTACACTTCTGTCCAAGCTGAAGTGGAGCCATTCATGATGTGAACCCATCTACCAAGAATATCATCTAGCCCAGTGATGGCGAACCTTTTAAAGACCGAGTGCCCAAAAACTGGCCCCGCCCCTGCTCCATCCCCCTGGCTGTCCCCGCTCTGCCCCCCCATTCCCCACCCCGCCTGCCCACAGGACCATTCATCACCTCCAGGGCCCGCCACAGATAACCCAGGTAGCCCAGCAGCGCTATGGTGGCCACACCCTCTGCCCGCGCCCTGCAGCATCAACTGCATGATTGGGTGTGAGGGCAGAGTCTTGTCTACGCTGCCTGGCTGCCATGTCCTTGGCTGCGCTGCTCCGTGTGGGCCACGCTCGAGGGCGAGTCTCCTTCAGGGGGGCTGCTGGAGAGGAGGGGGTCGCGGGGGAAGGCAAAGCTGGGGCAACGACATGTGTGCCCACAGAGAGGGCTCCGAGTGCCGCCTCTGGCACCCGTGCCATAGGTTCGCCACCACTGATCTAGCCCATATTGTACCATTTTATTAAGCAAAAATATGAAGCATTCTGTCAAAGACTTTGCTGAGATCCAACTACACTTTGCTAATACCTGCCTCAATTGTGAGAGGGATCTTGGAGTCTTAGTGGACAATCACTTAAATATGAGCCAGCAGTGTGCTGCAGTTGCCAAAAAAGCCAACGCAGTCCTAGTCTGCATTAACAGAGGGATAGAATCAAGATCACATGAAGTGTTAATATGACTTTACAATGCCTTGGTAAGACACCTGAAATACTGCATCCAGTTTTGGTTGCCACAGCGTAAAAAAGATGTTGAGACTCTAGAAAGAGTACAGAGAAGAGCAACAAAGATGATTAGAGGCTAAAACATATAAAGAACAATTGCTGGAATTGGGTATGTCTAGTTTATTGAAAAGAAGAACTAGGGGTGACATGATAGCAGTGTTCCAATATCTAACGGGTTGCCACAAAGAAGAGGGAGTCAACCTATTCTCCAAGGCACCTGAAGGCAGGACAAGAAGCAATGGATGGAAACTACTAAAGGAGACAAGCAACCTGGAACTAAGGAGAAATTTCCTGACAGAACAATTAACCGGTGGAATAACTTGTCTCCAGAAGTTTTGAATGCTCCAACACTGGAAGTTTTTAAGAAGAGACTGGACAACCATTTGTCTGAAATGGTACAGGGTTTCCTGCCTGAGCAGGGGTTTGGACTAGAAGACCTCCAAGGTCCCTTCCAACTCTGACATTCTGTTATTACTCTGTTATTATTATTAATAACTCTATAAATCAAAGAGATAAAGCTAGATTAGCATGAACTGTTTGTGACACACCCATGCTGGTACCTTATTGATAACAAGCTTATAAAACATGCTGCTTGATGATAACCTGTTCTTGCCTAATATAAATGTCAAACTGACAGGTCTGTAGTTCTCTACACCCTCCTTCCCCCTCTTGATAAGGATTAAGTATTATCTTGGGGGCGCAATGGCTCAGCTGTTAAAGATGCTGAGCCTATCAGCTGGAAAGCCCAAGTTCGACACCCAAGTGTTGTGCAACAGAGTGAACTCACATTACCTATCCCAGCTCCAGCCCACCTAGCAGTTCAAAAGCATGCAAATGCAAATAGATAAATAGGCACCACTTCAGTGGGAAGGTAACATCATTTCATGCACCTTTGGCGTATAGCCATGCTGGCCACATGACCACAGAAAATGTCTTCAGACAACACTGCCTCCCTCGGCTAAGATATGGAAATGAGCATGTTCTCTAGAGTCAGAGACGACTGGACAGGGAATCCTTTATCTTTAAATATTACCTTAACTTCCACTTGTCCATCTTTAGCTCAGTTCCCTCATTCCCCCAGTGGTATGACCAACAAGAGTTCCACCTCCCTTGTGAGAGAAGATAAACACAAAACAGAAGAACTTTTGCCTTCACAATCACCAATTAACAGTTCATCACTTTCACCTTGCAATGGACTGTAGTGGATAAAGAGGATGGCCTTGAAGGACAGAGGGAAAATTTACCACCCGGATAACAATCAGATAAAGAAAAACTGAGCCCAGGCCAAAGAAGAAATTGTGAAAGTGCCTTCGACAAGCTTAATATGACAGCGCCCCCTCAGTCCCTATTCTCATGAAAACAAAAGCGAGAAGAAAGATAACATCATCATCATCATCATCATCAAATTTAATTTATATACCGCCCTTCTCCCATAGGACTCAGGGCGGTTCACAGCATATTTAAAAAACAGATACTATACACAATATACAAAAAATACAAAAATACAACAATATAAACCCCAATAAAAACCGAATTAAAAACCAAATATTGACGGCTGTGTTTCCAATTAAAATTGCTTC
>NW_015387077.1:221359-238713 GCF_001527695.2 Protobothrops mucrosquamatus
TCTGCGGGGGCCAAAATTTCGCCCCCTATAGTCAGCGATGGGGTCAGCTGACTATACCGAGGCGCCGGCAGCCACAGCCACTCGGTCTTGGAAGGGTTGAGCCTGAGTCTGTTCCTCCCCATCCAGACCCGTACGGCCTCCAGGCAACGGGCCATCACGTCAAGGGCATCGTTGGGGTGGCCTGGGGTGGAAATGTACACATTCAGATTTGTAAGATTCTGTTCCTATAGTGGTTCTAATAAAAAAAAGATCTGCATGATCCTGAGTCTCTTCTACCTGATAGGGCTGATGTGGACCTTTCCTTTTATTTTCAACAAAAGCTTTTAAAAAAACCCTTTTTTTGCTATTTTTGATATTTAATTCTGAGTTTTAGCCTAAAAAAAACTTCTACAGGAACAGTCACCAATCTTTTGGGCTCCATAGACTGGCGGTGGCGGCAAGGGGGAGGGGATGGTTTTGTGCACACAACCTAATCCTGCGCATGTGCAAATAAAATTTGTACGGTCACCCCACACACACACTTGTACGGTCCGATTTCCAATGGGCCACAGACCAGTACCCAATTCTACAGCTTTGGAAAGCAGGAAAATGGAAAAAGAACACCTATCTGACCTTGACGAATATAAATCACCAGGACCCGACAGATTACATCCCAGAGTTCTGAAGGAGCTGGCAGATGTTATCTCAGAACCATTGCACCATATCTTTCAAAAGTCCTGGGGCATCGGGGAAGTACCTGAGGATTGGAAAAGGGTTGATGTGGTTCCCATCTTCAAGAAAGGGGGGGAAAACGGACCCAGGAAACTACAGGCCAATCAGTCTAACATCAACACCTGGGAAGATCCAGGAAAAGATAATCAAAAAACAGATCTGCAAACAACTAGAAGCAAACAAGTTATAACTGGCAGCCAGCATGGGTTTGTCAAAAACAGATCATGCCAAACCAATCTTATTTCATTCTTTGATAAAGTGACTAAATTAGTAGAACAGCAAAATGCTGTGGACATAGTATACTTAGATTTCAGTAAGACATTTGACAAAGTAGACCACAATCTACTGCTTGTAAACTACAAATAGGTGGAATAGACAACACCACCACCAGATGGATTTGTAGCTGGCTGACAAACCATACTCAGCGAGTAGTCCTCAATAGTATTACCTCCACATGGAGAGAAGTAAGCAGTGGGGGTATCACAAGGCTCTGTCTTATGCCCAGTACTCTTCAACATCTTCATTAATGATTTAGATGAGGGAATAGAAGGGGAACTCATCAAATTTGCAGATGACACTAAACTGGCAGGAATAGCCAATACCCAGGAATAGCCAATAGCTCAGGATCCAAAAAGATCTTGACAAATTTGAACAATGGACCCTATCGAACAAAATGAGTTTTAATGTGGAGAAAAGCAAAGTTTTACATTTAGGCAGGAAAAATAAAAGGTTTAAGTACAGATTAGGCGAGACCTGGCTCAAAAACAGCAACTTGAGAGGGACCTTGGAGTCCTAGTAGACGATCACTTGACTATGAGCCAGCAGTGTGCAGCAGCAGCCAAAAAAGTTAATACAATCCTGGGTTGTATAAACAGATGCATAGAATCAAGATCACGTGAAGTATTAGTACCGCTTTATAAAACCCTAGTGAGACCACACTTGGAATACCACAACCAGTTTTGGTCACCATACTACAAAAAAGATGTTGAGATTTTGGACAGGGTACAGAGAAGAACAACTAACATGATCAAAGGCCTGGAGATGAAAACATATGAAAAATGGCTGCAGGACTTGGGTTTGGCCAGTCTAAAGAAAAGAAGAAATAGGAGTGACATGATAGCAGTATTCTTCCAGTATCTGAGGGGCTGCCAGAAAGAAGAAGGGGTCAAATTATTCTCCAAAACATCAGGGGGCAAGACAAGAAACAATGGTTGGAAACTGGTAAAAGAGAGAAGCAACCTGGAATTAAGGAGAAACTTCCTAACACTGAGGACAATTAACTCAGTGGAACAGCTTGCCTTCAGAAATCGTGGGCGCTCCATCACTGGAGGTTTTTAAGAAGAGAATGGACGGTCACTTGTTTGAAATGGTATAGGTTCTCCTGCTTGAGCAGGAGGTTGGACTAGAAGATCTCCAAGGTCTATTCTATTATTTTCTTTTCTATTTTCTTTTCTATATTTTCTGTATATTCTATTCTATTTTCCAGAGATTCAACCATACTTCTGGGTGTATCATGTGTCTCCACATGAACTAAAAAGAAACAATATGGTAGTTTTTAGTGGATTTGGGTAATCTTGGTGACTTCATCATGTTCTGTATATAGTTACCTGGGAATTAGCACTCCTCACACAACATCACAGCAAATCTGCATACAGCTTCTCCATATCAAGGAATCAGGCAATACCATGGCATGCCTCTTCTTTCTCAAAGCAGTTCTTGGGTTTCTTTGATCAACAGGAGGCCCAGTGTCTCCTACAATGTTTTTGACCTGGTTTGTCCAGGTTGCTATCAAAGTTCCTCTAGAGCAGGAGTAGGCAACCTTGGCTCTTGTATGACTTGTGGGCTTCAACTCCCAGAATTGGCTGGCTCAGGAATTCTGGGAGTTGAAGTCCACAAGTCATAAAAGAACCAAGGTTGCCTACCCCTGCTCCAGAGGAACAGTTTAGTACAGTACCAGCTCTTAGTTTAACTGGCACTAAGTGCCTCCTGCATCTTTTGCTTTTGGGGGTCACAATTTCCATACATTTGCCTGTCAAAGGATCTCCCCCCTCCCCCCCCCCATTATTTTGTCTTCTTTCTATTTGTCTGCCTCTCCTGGAAAACTTCAATTCTCCTGTCTGGGAACCCATCATCTTCCTTAATGCAATACAATGTAGCAACTCTCTCATGCTCCTTAAAGAAAAAAAGCTTGCATTTGCAGCAGTTGCTGTTTATGTCCTCTGTAGAGAGAAAGACAATCACTGCATGTAGAGAGAAAGACAATCACTGCATGTATACTGCTCACAAAAATAAAGGGAACATTTTACCATGGAACCAAAGGGGTTTGCGTTCCCTTTATTTTTGTGAGCAGTATATTTTGGAGCTCACAATAATTTTTCCTACTTGCCTTACCTACCAACACTCCTAGTGCACATTAATTTTCTATTTGTGTATTCTGGCTATAAGCTTCCAGGAGTTGCTTTTCTAGTGCAAAACCAACATGGATTGATTTTTTTTAATTTTCATGGAATGTCCAAGTTTACTTTTTGAGACTTAGAGGAGGTAGCAAAACCCCATCTCTTTCAGGCATATCTTCTTGCTATACTTTTCCTTGAGTTCATACAAAGGAAGACACTGGATCTTTTCATAAAACGTTTTCTACATTACAGAAGTCTTGGAAACATTTAAGTATGGAACACACTCAGAATATTAAAGCTTGGAACTGTAGCAAATTAATATAGCAAGTATTTATCAAAATTTGACTATATTTGGAACCCAAATTACTAATAATTTGACCAATTTACCTCAGTTAGTAATAAGGAGTCAAAAGAAGAATCAAAATAAAATATTTCTAAGAGAAAATGCTTTTTAAAATATCTAAAGTTGTACAAGGCATTTAGGAAAACCTGAATCAAATAAAAAAAAATGGAGATGGGATGATTTTGGACAGTTGTCTTTTTATCTGTGTTATTCTAATAGTAGGCTTTACACTACATTTGTGCTTCCCGTCCTCATTGTGAAGGAAATGAGGCCATCAGTTTTCAAAAGTCCTATTGGAGAGGATTCCAGGACCACAAAAAAATCAGCCAAGAACTGCACAAACATTTAGCACAGCATATTAAGCAAACCAATCCTGGTAAGGAGTTAATGGTTCTGTGTATTGTAAGATCTCCCCTCTCCCCCCAATGCAGACTTTGTATGTCAAAATAACAGAGTTGGAAAGAACCTTGGAGCTCTAGTCCAAAGCCCTCCTCAAGTAGGAGATCCTATAACAGTGGTGGCGAACCTATGGCACGGGTGCCAGAGGCGGCACTCAAAGCCCTGTCTGTGGGCACGCACGCAGTCACCCCAGTCCTAGGCCTTCAGCTGGGTTTTATAAAATCTTTTCGCTTTAGGCCTCTGCCATGTGCAAAAAAAAAAAAAAGGTTCAATCAATCAGTCCATTTCAACTTCTCATGGAAAAAAAAAGATCTCCCAAAGTTGGAATTGATTGATTGAACTTTTTAGTCCCACCCAGTCTGCCGTTACCCCTGCAGCCACACCCATCCAATGGGCCACACTCACCCGGCACCCGACCATGCATCAGTGGGTTTTGGGTTGCAGTTTGGGCACTTGGTCTCTAAAAGGTTCGCCATCGCTGCCCTATACCATTTTAGATCAATGGCTGTCCAATCTCTTGTTAAAAGTATCCAGCGATGGGGCACCTATAATTTCTGAAGGCGAACCATCCCACGGATTAATTGCTCTGTCAGAAAATTCCTCCTTATTTCTAGCTTGGATCAGTAAAACACAGGCAAAGCGCTTGAACAAATCTGTTTGGAAATCAAGTCTTTATTCTCCTCTCCCACAAAACAATCGTTTCTCCTGCCAATCAACCCCAATTCTATGGCTGCTTCAGATCAACTTCATCCAGAACGCCCCAAAGGGCAGAATTGCAACTTCTTCTACTACAACAGCAGCAGAACCCACGTTAGGGATCGGAGAAGCTGCAATCCTACACCCTTTGAGAACGCGATGCCCATTGCAGATTTCCAATTGTATCGGTTCCCACGTGCATTTCTCCCGACTCAGCCCAACCCAGGACATCCCATTTATTACTACTAGCAACGCCCCCAATCCCAGGTGAATTATGAATAGCGTGCGAAAAGGGAGACTTCTCGAGAGCGGACCGCAGACCCGCGAAGATCCAGCGCTCGCCCGCGCAGGCTTTAGCCGCTCCTCACCTGCGAGCGCTGCTTTCGTGGCCTCGGCTCAGGCGACCCGAGAGCCTGCCGAAAAACGCCGACAGAGACGGCCTCCCGCGGGGCAAACAATCCAGCAACCGCCGCCAGAGCGCGGGAGCCGCGGCAACTACCGCCGCCGCCGCCATGGAAACCTGGCTACTTTCTGTTTCCGGGTGTTGAAGCTCCGCCGGTTCCGCTTCCGGTCGTGGAGATGGAAGGCTGAGATAACGGCGAAGAGAGAGAACGCCGAGCTTCATCATACAGCCACGGAGTAGTAGCGCTACTAATACTGTGGATTAGATACCGAGGTAGATAGCAGTAGAGATCCTCCAGTCACCCACTTTTTCACTCATTCGCTCCCTCTCAGCCAAAGATCTTTGACACGGTCTCCTTGAATTCCCGGAGAAAAGATAAGCAGTGACTCCTAACACATGCTGGAATTGGCTTTCATTTTAAGCCCGTATCTCTGCAACTAACCAAGGGGCAACTCAAGCTTACTTTACTGGAATTGCCGAAATCGGGAGATAGGCAGCTGACTTTGGGGGAATAAGAATTGTCCGGATTTTTACAGTCCAAATCTGAAACCCGCAGCCTAATCTCTATTGAGAACAATAAGTCGAGGACTACCTGTATAATGAAATTTGGCCCTGAAAAATGTCTAGGGTTGTGCTGTACTGCACTGTACATTTTAAAGATCCTATCTATTACAGATGCTGAGTTGAGGGAATTGAAAACTAAGCAAAACGGCTTAGGTTTCTTTCCCCAGTATATTACACACATACCGTAAACATGATTTCAGAGATTTTTAAGTACGTATCTATTTGTTTTACAGTACTATGTTCACTGATTTAAACAGGGTAGGAAAAACAAAATTATAGACTAAAAAGTTTTTTTTAATTCATAATTAGTCATTCCCACTTAATTGTGCTTGTTCTTAAAACATAGAAGTGATAGAAACCCAAGTTGTGTTTTATCATGTTGAATAATGTCAATCAGCTCCAGTAAGCATAATGAATGGGAGTTGTAGACCGAAATATCTGGAAGATAGGAATTGCATTTAATCTTGGTGTTGAGATTAAGAAATTAAAATAGGTCAGAATTACTTAAGCACTTATGAGAACCACAAACCCCTGTACTATCTTCCATTGCTGTGGAAGTATTAAACAGAAGCAATATCTCCAATTTATGAATTGGCAATTCTAAATTGGAAGGTTATGGCAAGGCATGTTGCCATTGTTTGTCTATTAGACTGATGACCCAAAAAAATGATGAAAAGCATATTGCATGCTTTTGGAACTACTAGTCTTCAAGTTACAACCTTTCATTTAGCAACTGTTCAAAGTTACAACAGCTCTGAATGAGAGGAACTTACGAGTGATCCACAAAGTTGTAGCTGTTATAACATCCCTAAGTCATGTGATCACAATCCAGTCACTTGGTGATCGGCTGATTACATTGCAGCAAGTCACAGTCACGTGATCACAATTTCTGATGTTCTCTGCGGGCTTCCCACAAGGAAAGTCAATGGGGGAACCAGCAGGAAATTGCTCCTGCTCCCACAGCTTTTTTGCCTCTGGAATGCCTGCCCATGGCATCTGCTAGCCTGGGATTCTTGCCTCTTTAACGTCCTGTGCAGTCCTGGGGTTTTAATAGCAACCAGGACTACAGGAGTGCCATCATTAAATGATGTGGTCATATGACATCATATTACCACATCACTTAGCAATAGAAATTCTGGACCTAGTTGCCATTATAACCAGAGGGCTACCTGTAATCCAAGTTATATTCAGCTTCTTCCCAATAAATGGGAAGAGAACTGTAATCATTCAGGTAAATCCAATTAAATTTTACAATTCTCTCTGTGATTACTGGAAATTAGATCTATTAAATATAGTGGCCCTTATTCAAGCATGGGACTGGTTATTCATTTGTTGTAAAAAGCAGTAGTGCACCTAAGTACATATTCCTTTTTCTATCCATCCCACCAAGGGTGGTATCTCACCAGTTCTGTTTTGTTCATGAGAACTGATGGTTCGTGTTTTATTAAAAACACCACCTGTACAGAAATAGGGCTGCACCACCAGTTCTCAGGTTCTGAGAGATTTCTGGACAATATTCATCCTAATGCAGAGGAAGTAGCAGGCTCAGGATGCCCATGTAGTTTTCCCCTGCATAGTACCTGCTACTATGGCAATCAGTACCACCACCTCCTTCCTCCCAGAAATCTTCAGCCATTGCAGCAAAGAGACTATTCTTGTTCCATCTCTTTCCCCTACACCTTTTTCTAATGATGACATCTTCCAAGATTCCAATGACCTTTGTTAGCTTCTCCTTTTGCTTCTGGGTAGCTCAACCCTGTTACTGTAGAAAAGTGCTGTTGCTTCTGCCGTCACCATGCAGGCAATTACCAGGGTCACCAAGCCTCTTCCTCTTAAGTAGGCCTCTGAACTCTGGAGATGATGAGCCAGGAGGTAAATTAAGAAAATCAAATTCAAGGCACATGTTTTTTTCTTTCTTTAGTCTATTCAGTCAGAGACAAAGAAAGAAAAATTAAAGCACTTAAATCCTATTGAAATTATACTTACTGTTCTCTGCTATGCAAATAGATTGAGAACCAGAAATGGCTTTAATTAACAAGCACTTATGTTCCTCTTGGTTGATCCTGTGCAGGTGTCTTCATGTATATGTTCCAATATATTCAAGTAGCCCAACAAGAAAAACAGGAGTCATCTATTCTAAGACATACTGTGTAAGGACTGTAATAGCCACTACCTGTGTAATAAGGAGACGCAGGTAGAAAACACTTCTTAACCTCACTACACATGGACAGATTCAACAATAGTTCAACTGGGAAATGTGAGCATTCTAAACCAGGCTAATTCCAAAAGTGCTAGGGAAGTTTGGCATTCAGAGAAATCAGCCATCAACAGATACATAGAAATAAACCATATTTATCTATCATTCAAAAGAGACAAAAAAGCTAAGAGGGAAACAAAAAGATCAGGACATATCTTCTCCATTAGCCAACATCCAGATAAGCAGGGATTAATCCCCTTAAACCAGCGGTTCTCAACCTATGGGTCGCGACCCCATTTGGGGTCGATCGACCATTTCACGGGGGTCGCCAAGTAAGGCTGTCCGCCATTTTTTCCCCTTTTCCGGCGGGTGCCTTGAGCTGGGCCAGCTGGTGGTCGGCCTGCTCTGTCTCTGCCGCTTGCCAGCTACGCCTCGGCCGGTGCAGGGGGCGGAACCATGCATGCGCGGCGCTCCCGGGCAGGGAAAGTCCTCGACGTACGACCGGTTGGGTAGTCCTCGACTTATGACCGGTTTAGTCCTCGACTTACGACCGGTTTAGTCCTCGACTTACAACCGGTTGGGGGTCGCGGCATTAAAAAGGTTGAGAACCACTGCCTTAAACAATCAAGCAGAAAAGGAGAAAAACCACACGCATCCCAACAAAACAGGAAGGGCAAGCTACTGTTTATAAATAGGGAACAAACCCCACACTCAATAGCACTGATGATGTTACCTAGTCAGGTAATGAAACATCTGCAAGCGAACAAGCAAGCTCAGAGAGTACCAAGGACTCTACATGTTCCAAAGGATTCTATGGAACTTCCTTCTATATAAGCAATCTCAGGATCCCAACTTTCAAACACAGCTATAGCAGCCAGATGGATTGTACTGTGCAGCAGCTTGAGTTTCCGTTTACTGTATCTTCAAATAGTTCAATAGTTATTTAGAGAACTTCAGCTGCTTTCCCAGCACTGAGCAATAGAAAACCTTTTACTTTCCGAAAGAAAGGTTTCACCCACAGTCTCCAACGGCTATCAGAGCCTTTGAAATTTACTAATCTTCAAATCACTTCTCAAACAAATTAGATCTTTTGTAGAGTGCTAGTCAAAGTTTTTTTTTCCTGCTGAAATCAGATCTTCTTTCTTCTCAATTTCTGAGCTTGGGACTTTAATGTCTCTGTCCCCTATCAGATCAAACAAAGGCAGGAAATCCTGACTTAGGAGTGTTATGGGCAGAATATCTATAATTCACCCTATGGCAGACCCATTGAAAATTCCCAAATGCCCTTCATTCTCAAAATATCTGTCTGCTGTACGCCCATAGGCAACTGAAAAAAACCCAGTGACATTCTTTTTAAGGAACATGTCCTTTCATTTTGTCATTGTGGCTTTCACATCTGGCAGCTGGGCATTAAAATGCAATTGGGAGAACTTTCCATTCAGCCTGAATGCAGGTTAAGAATGTGTGCAAAACAGTTTTGATGTTTTCATTTCTTTCTCCAGAATAGAATTTTTTTAAAGCAATAACACAAATTAGCATCGCCGTCTACAATATATTTCTTAAATCTAAACACTTTAAAAGCAAAATTTCTCTTTTATATTAAAAGTATTGATTTTTAAATATTTTCTTTTAAAGTACCATGATCTGGGGTTAAACATGAGGAACTTCCCCCTCATAGAAGACCATAAAAGACAAGAACAGTTATTTAGTTTAACAAGCAATCTGACCAAAAGACTTCTTAAAATGGAAGATAGTAAACAAATGTATTAACTTAGTTTAGTGCTCTCTCCCTTTCAGTTGAAGCCACAGGTTAGCTAAGGAGAAAGCAAAGGTTAATAACCTTCTCCCCTAAGATCTCATTAATATGCTTCAAAGTTATTCCCTCAAGAAACCTTCCAATCAGGAAGCCAGGCTGATTGTCCCCCTTGTAGTTGGAAGGGGGGGTTCTTCTCACTACAAAGCTTTGCCTCACAAAAATTCCAGCTTTCCCTAGAGGAGAACAAATCAAGGATTTTGCTGTCCTGGAGAACAAACTGTCACTTCTCTGGCAAAACAGACTTCCAGCTGGTATATGTTTTGGTGGCAGAATATACATTCTCCAATTGGCTGAGTATGCTGCACATACATGTCTCATCTCAGAAGCAGAGGTGAGCACAGCTGGAATAGATACTGAACCTTTGGAAGGGATTGACATTCCTTATCATTTTGCTCTTGGCAAGTCCTTAACAGTAGTTTATTTTAGAACTGTGTCAAAATAGAAACCCAAGTAAAAACTTTATGAAACTATATTTGGTTCCTCATATTCTACACAGGGCTGGGGATTTATGAAGTTATCCTTAAAAAGTGACACATAATGCTTTTTATAAAAACACATGCTTTTTGACAAAAAAATCAAAAAGTTTAAAATCCTCCTGTATATAAATGCTTGGTCTAAGCTGGCAGGAATGAAAATGGCAACTCCACGTAAAAAAGACAAACTCCATGCAGGGCTTGATTAGGAGAGTCAATTGTTCAGTTGCAAAAAGTATAGAAAAACAGAATAACTATAGGATTGGATTTTTGTGAAATAACTGTTGAGAGAGAATTAGCTTAGAAAAAAGGCAAGAAAAGGAAATATAATGGAGGACTTAAATACAATGTGGAACAAGAACGTTTTTTCTCTCTCCCTGTTTCATAATAATGGACTGTGACATAATCCAATAAATGATGAAAGTTGCAAAACAAATGAGCCAATTCTTTAAACATAGTAAACCTGTGAAATTGCCTCAAGATGTGATAGCTATTATCTAAAAAATAGATACATTAACTAGGCTCATAGCTTGTGCTAAATCATAGCTAGGTTTGCATGAGTTTGGTTTTGTATATTGTGTAAACTCAAACATTGAATTTGAATTTTTCATGGCCAAATAATGTCATGTTGTCACCAAATTTTGCTAGCATGGCGCTGGCTGATTATAAGGGACATAAGAATGGGTCTGGCCTATAAGAGAGACAGTTAACCTGACCTATGATAATAGAGGCAGCTGTTCTTGGCACAGGTTACTTCATGAAAAATAAAATAGCATAACAATACAAGTGTGTTTTTTCCCCAGAAAAAGTAACATAATCTTATTTAAGTTAGAACATCTAAGCACTACATATCTTAAGGCGGTTAATGTTGTGTTTTAGTCTTCTGTTTTAGGAAAACTACTGAAAAAGTGACTTTATCTGAAATATTGAAAAAATGTATAATTTATATTCTAATAGTCTTTTTGCCCATCTGCGATAATCATTTATTTAAGTCAAGCATTTCTTTGTTCCTCCCTTTGCATTTGTCTTTTGAGTGTCCTCTACTGTACTCTGATGTTATAAGAAATATCTCCTTAGGCCTGTTCCCCTTCATTTGAAAAACCATGAACATGGCAAAATGCATTGAATAATAAGGGGAAAACAATGCATGCTTCATTGTGTCCAAAGCATTCTATTTGGTAAACTGTGAACCGACTAACACAGTGATGGCGAACCTTTAAGAGACTGAGTGCCCAAACTGCAACCCAAAACCCACTTATGCATCGTCGAGTGCCGGGTGGGTGTGGCCCATTGGGTGGGTGTGGCCCATTGGGTGGGCGTGGCTGCGGTGGTAATGGCAGACTCCATGGGACTAAAAAGTTCAATCAATCAACTTTGCAAGATCTTTTTTTTTCCGTAAGAAGTTGAAATTGACTGATTGAAACTTTTTTTTCTTTGCACATGGCGGCGGAGGCCTAAAGCGAAAAGGTTTTATAAAACCTAGCTGAAGGCCTAGGACTGGGGCGATGGCGTGAGTGCCCACAGAGAGGGCTCCGAGTGCCACCTTTGGCACCCGTGCCATAGGTTCGCCACCACTGGACTAACATGTACTATGGGACAAGAGCCTTGCCCAATAAACACAGCTTAGCTATAGAGGCAGAGGTGGGAGGATGGACTTTTGAAATAGTTTGGTTTCCAAGCCTCCAGCTTGAATTTTTGGAACAAAATCTTGCTCTTGCCACAAAGCACGGATAGTACACTTCTCTGCTTCCTCCTATTGGATTTTGAAGCCTAGGAAGGGCTATAAGAATAAACAGGAGGAAGGCAGAATATTAGATATGTTTGCAGCCTTGATTTGTTTATAGGAAATAATAATGGTGGGATATAAATTAAGTAAATAAATAAAATAAGCCTTAGAGGTGATTTCTCGACGAACCTGTACTATGGCTGATTGGTGGAAGCTGCTCTGGAATTTGGTTTTCTTTTCTTTCCATTCCCAATGTGCTCCTGGATGTGCTTCACACTCCAACATCTAAAAGGATGCCCTTAGAACGAAGCCTTTCTTCAAAACAACCACTCCAGCATTAGTACTTGTGTCTAACTTTCAGAGTTGCTTAATGCCACGCCACACCAGAACTCTTAATTCTGCACATCTAAATCTAACTCAGGCACTCTTTCCACCATGCCAATTACATCCCTACAAAAAAAACGTCTGGGTACTCATATCATCCTTCTTCAGCCCTTTCCAGAGCATTACTAAAGTTCTTCTCCAGTGAGTCCTTCCTTCTCTAATGCTGGGAAAGATTGAGGGCAATAGAAGAAGGGGACGACAGAGAATGAGGTGGCTGGATGGAGTCACTGAAGCAGCAGGCGTGAGCTTAAATGGACTCCAGAAGACGGTAGAGGACCAGGAAGACCTGGAGGAACGTTGTCCATGGGGTCGCGATGGGTCGGACACGACTTCGCAACTAACAACAACAACTAAAGTTCTGCTGCTGTAGCAGTCCAGAATAGCACAAAGTGATACATCTGACTAAGATGCAGCTGATAAATAACCCTGCCATAATGAATGGAGTTATGCTTGAAGTGCCATGGGAATTATGCCATGGGGTGTTCTGAATACAAATATTGTCCTGTAAGTTTTTCAAATCTGAATAAAATTCAGTGGCTGAAGTCACGCATTGTGACACAAGTCATTACGGGTAATCCTCGACTTAAAACCATTCATTTAGTGACCGTTCAAAGTTACGGCGGCACTGAAAAAAAGTGACTTAAGACCAGCCTCCCCACAGTCATGTGATCAAGTTTGAACCCTTGGCAACTGGCATGTATTTATGAAGGTTGCATGATCCCAGGTCATGGCCTTTTGCCACCTTCCAACAATAAAAGTCAAGGGGGGGGAGCCAGAATCACTTAACAACCATAGTAAAAAAAAAAAGTTGTAAAATTGGGCACCACTCATTTAACAACCGCCTTGACTAGCAATGGAAACTCTGGTCCCAATTATGATCATAAGTCAAGAACTACTTGTACACAATATGTCTGTTTTGAGCTTAGCGCCACATGTCAGTCCTCTTGGTATCAGAACGGATTTCCCTTTAACTAATGGTGTGGCTTTCCAGGTCTCTGAAAATTGTAAGTGTATCCAAATGATAATAATGTTTGACTATTTAAAAAAAATAGTGTCACTTTTGAAACTTTTTTGTCTGAATGTAGATACATCTAAGATAGTTGTAAAGCGGGACGATACTTAAGGAAAAATCCACTCTGGATTTCCAAAGGGCTGGCTGAATCCTGAATCTTTTTATTTGTATACTATATCTCTGATTGTCTTCCTTGCAGTATTTGCGCTATTATAATTGCTGGTTAGTACTCAATATCATAAAATATCTAACTCCTGTTTGAAAATACGGTATTAGCATGCCTTCCACAAATGGTTTCAAAATAAGGAATCCAGTGTAACTTATGCTATGGTAAGTAGCAAAAAGGGCATATTAGCAAAACAGTGCTTCCCTCACCCCCATTCTTCCCTTGGTTTTCCTCTATACTATCATCACTTCTATCATCTGAATGAGAAAGGAGAATTTTTAGAGTAAAAGGAATGTGAAAAGGCCATACGTTAAGGACTTAGCCTGGAGTATATAGTACAATTGAATTGACTACTGTTAATCTAATAACACCAGTGCTTTTTTTGTCATAGAATGCACCGGAACAGAGTTCCGGCACCTTTTTTTGACGGATTTTTCCAAGTTTTAAAAGTAACTTTTGAAAATTTGATGTTTGGTCCACATGGACTTGAATCGCCCTGTCAAGTGTAGCAGGTCGGTGGCAAAATCATTAAAACGGTGCATGCGGGCTGCTTGTGTGTCGAGTCCGATGCATGCGTACTTCGTGCTGGTTGTGATGGCGCTGCTCGGCTTGTGGCACTGCTTGGCTTTTGATTGGTTGTGTGGTCACGCGCTCAGTGCTTACTGCAGGCAGCGACCATTATGATTCATTACACAATTGACGTTAGGGTGTGTGTACAGTGATTGACTACGTGCAAAAAGTAAATAGTTTATTTTAAAAAATTGTTGGTGAATTGAAAATCTTTTTTAAAAATTTTTAGTGTAAAAGTGTGACCCCAAATTTAAAAATAAAAAAAAAATTACTAATTACTTCTCAACCACCAGTCCTGCTAAGAACTGAATATGTATTTTTTTAAAATAAAAGATTAACAAGATGTGAGTTACGGCACCTTTTTTCTTACAAAAAAAGCACTGAATAACACATTCCCTAAATTGAATGCAGCAGAAAAGATAAAGTCTCCCCTGAATTGAACTTCATTCCTATTTGACTTCATGATTATGACAATAGAGAAGTGTCTTATCATAATGATCTGCCTTCCCAATCTCACTTATAAATAAATTTAAGAGCAAAGATGGCTAAAAAGAAATAGCTCTTGAAAAATGGCAAAAATGGATGATTATAACCTAAACTAGAGATCCGACAATGGGACTGGATTGATTTTTTTTCATATCTTCTGCCATTGGTCAAGGGAAGGGAGGGAGAGACTTACTTCCTGAAGATGTGGCTTCCTAAGTAAAATAATGATAGAAGGTAACATGAGGATTAATACCTAGTTAGGTATTTGGATAGACTGACTTGCCTCTAAATTTAAGTGAAGGCAATTCTTTATGCCACATCTTTCATTGAATTCCTTGTGGTAGATTAAAAATGAATATCTGTGATGGCAGAAACTCGTTCAGGAACATTTATAGGAAGAATTAGGAAAAATGTAAAATGTGTACATGAAGCTGACATTTTGAGCATCTCTGTGTCAATGTTTTGCACCATTTCAAGGTAGGCTATTACCTGATCTATCTCCCAATTCTGATATAGTGTAGTTGCAACCACTGCAAAGCTGGCTTCTTTCTTTCAATTGCTGTGGCAATGCAGACCTAGATGATACTTTTCCCCCCATTATTAGGAACTCTTGCCTCACTCTACCTCCTGGCTTAAGACTCAGAGGAGTTATTATTCCTACATTTGCAAATTATCTCTTCCTGTTATTATTATCTGTAAGTTATCTCCCACCACAATCATCCAGCTACCATAGCAACATACAACCAGGATCAAACCTTTGGGAAATATACTGCATGTTTTTGCAAAACAGTCAACGTGTATAATTTCTTCTTCACAACTCAGGAGGTGTTTAAATGCAACGAAGGAATTGTGACCAGATGAGTGAGAAGAAGTTGAAGGATTGTGATGGTTATGTTTATTTTGTATATAATCTTCTGTAACCCAGCATCCCATTTTGCAAATGCATGTATTAAAAAGGCTGTGTGATAGGATCTCCTCTTGTGGAATGGGGGCTGAGAACATCTGACTGCTGATAACCAGGTTGGGTGGGGGCAGAATAGTTGTATTTGCCTATTGATCAGCATGGAGGAAAGGGTGTGAGTAATTATTGGTTTATGGTGTTCTTCTTGCGTTCTCTGCATTTTAAGGCTGGTTTGGCAGAAGTAAAAACAATCACGGGTGAGTTTTCAGGCTTACTTTCGAGACAGAAATGCTGGTGATGGGAAGCACCTATTAGTTAGTTAGTTAGTTTAGTTAGTTAGTTAGTTAGTTAGTTAGTTAGTTAGTTAGTTAGTTAGTTAGTTAGTTGTCTAAGTAGTAATAGGCACACTAATCCCTGCTCTTCAGATGTACCTAAAAGAAGGCATGCTTCACAAAACACTTCTTTTCCTATACACAATTTGATGTGCAAAGGCTAAAGCAGGTGTGATATGAATAATTTGTACTGGAATTTTCTGACTTTAAAGATATGTTTTCATTATATTACTTTTAATTTTAAAGCAGCTCAATCTGGGGAGAAAATTAGTGTTAATGAGATCAGCAATGACAGCAGTTCATGCATTTAAAATCACTTCAGCTGTGCTCAATTTCCTAAGCAAAACTCCATCCCATTTCATGTAACAGCAGACCGCTGATATATGTAGCAGGATCATACTATGGGTTTGTTTCCTCAGTGGAAGGAGAGCAGTTTCAGGAAAATAAATAAAATAGAACCGGAGAGGAACATCAGCTTCTCTCCTATCCCACCTCCATGCATGGCCTTTTAATCTAAAAAATAGAAGATGCAATTCATATAGTATGCTGTCTTATACCAGAGGTCTGGTATGACACTAATCCCCATTAAAACGGCGGTGTTTAATTTTCTGAATTCATACAGCAACTCTGGAAGCATGCACAGTAAATGTCCTGATGGGATGCAATTCAGACATCATCTGCCACAGACAGGATACCAGAGCTAGGCTGCAGAAATCTAGATGACCATTAGATAGCAACAAAGAGTTATGTGAAAAACCCAATCTCTTTGTCATTGGTAGTCTTGGATTTTTGTAACCCAGATTTAATATGCCTGCTTTAGTACTGTCAACTCCTAGCAGCAACCATCTTGGATTAAGGTTCCAGCCTTCCTGTAGATCTCCAGCTCTGGCTCATTTATTTAAAACAAACACCAGATTTCTTTCATTCCTTTCTTTAACAGCACCTGGTATGGTTTCTGCCCTCTGCTTCTCCTCCAGGAAAAGACTCTGGGCAGCATCTTATTGTTTGCATTTTGGAGCAGCTGCTATTGCAGCTTCACTTCCCAGAACTGCTTGCCGGTGTTTGTTCCTGGCTGCTCATGGGCAGCTGCTGTAGGGCAAGGAAAACCCGCTCCCTCCCTCCCCCCCTCCCTCCCTCCCCGTATTTGCAGCATATACAACAGACACTGCTTATTCCCAAGTTCAGACTTACCATATCTGTGATCCTCTCTCACTGGGAAAAGAGCTAAAGGAGACTAACAGTGGAGTTCTGAGGCTGGAACATTCAGGCATGATAGGAAGACCTGCCAAGAGCTCAGCTCAAACATACAATAATGCAGATTGATCTCATTGGGCAATCAGCATTGAGCACTGAGATATAGGGAAGAGGGGGCACTTTATTTTCTGCCAAATATTTTGCATAAGAAACAGAACTATTACTGTAATAATTTAATATGTATACATTTACTTTTAGCTCTTTATTTGATCCATTTCTAGTAAGACTTTTGTGGTTATTAGATTTTTATCCCACCTTTATTATTTTTATGAGTAACTCAAGGCTGCAAATATACCTAATACTCCCTCCTCCTCTTCCCTCCCCCCACAAAACCCTGTAAGGTGGGTTGGGCTGAGACAGTGACTGGCTCCAAGATACCCAGCTGCTTGTTGTGCCTAAGGCAGGGGTAGGCAACCTTGGCTCTTTTATGACTCATGGACTTCAACTCCCATAAAAGAGCCAAGGTTGCCTACCCCTGGCCTAAGGCAAGACTAGAACTCATAGTTTCCTGGTTTTTAGACATAC
>NW_015387077.1:238799-258269 GCF_001527695.2 Protobothrops mucrosquamatus
ATACACCTTAACCACTACACCAAATAAGTTCACAACTTATTGCTATTATGGAGCATATAATGATGAACATGTAAGCACTGCCTTGAATGCAGCCAGCAAGGAAGTTTTTTTATATATATCCAAGTCATTTTGTTCCTGAAATGACAATACAGTATAGTGTGGAAACTGATTCAAGTTAGTACCTTAATGGCTTGTTTGATTTACTTTTCAAATAAATATTGTTTGAACTCTCCAAAGCTGCTGTAACACCCTGAAAAGTTAGAGCACCGAGAAATGATAATGGAAATAAGAGTCTGAGTACATTAACACAGGGTGCACTGTGTATTCTATACTATTTGTTACTATTTCAATTTACACTAATAGGCAATGCAAACTCACGCAACCACGTTTGTGCACAGTTTTTACTGCCTTCTTAGCAGAGGTGCGTACTCTTCAAAAATTATTTGGAAGAAGAGCTTCGGACCACTTGCAAGCATTAACATTTCTCTGTTATTTATTAATGCAGCTTGTCTTTTAAAGCCTGGGAGGGAAAGTTGTGGTTGTTTTAAGAGTTGTGTTAAGTTTAATGAGGCAATTGCTTAAAACAGCAGCATCTTTTTTCAGGTTCCGATAACACCCTGAAAAAAAAAAATAGGCTGCTTCAATTAAGAGAGAGAGATTGTCTTCTGCTCAGAAAAGATCTCAATCACTTCTTCGGAACCATTTTTAATTACTCTGAATGCTATTGGGAAAAATCTGGATCTCATACATAAATAACCACTGTCACTTTACTGGGTTATGGATTCTTTAAATAAAGCTTTAAATGTTGCTGTTTCATCTTTCATATAAGAGTCATTATTTTCTGCAGCAACATCCATGATGCAAGTGCATAAACACTCACATACACACACAAGAATGTTCTGAAAAAAAATTCAGTCAACCAGTATTCATAGCGCACTCATCCCTTCTGAGCATTTAGCGCTGTCTATGCCTCTCACATGATACATGCTTATTGTGGGAAATGTCACTTCGAATTGCAAAGTACACAATGGTTGCATAAAGTACGCCTTACACAATCACTATACAAAAGGCTTTCTATTTGCTCCATATTGCGGAGCTGTTCCAGCCTGCACTTCACATTTCTCACATAGTAGGAAAAAAAATGTCAGGAGTTGAGCCACAATGGAAGCCCATAATTTTATTCGGAAGGCTTCCTCAATCTCCTGTTTTCTTGCAAAACAGACTCCTTCCCTTAAGAATTGTAGCTGCGGCACATCCAGTCATTGGTTCACTCAGTAACCTGACCTGTTTCCCTGAGCCCCGAGGCACCAAATTAAAGCAAAGAAGAGGGAGGGGTTCTTGCTTTTCTGGTTCCCAATGTTTCTCTTCCCTGCAGCTCCTCTGGAAAGGGCAAGTAAGGATAGAGAATGAACGTAATCCTTTGGGGGGGGGGAGGAAGAGAAATAATAACAACTAAGAATGCACCGGACAATCAAACGCCAAACCTTTTCCTAGTCCGAGGGCATCCAGCCAAACCCCACGAAATGCTGACATTGGAGAGAGGAAGGGACACCTGCAAAGCAAATGCTTTTCCACATTTATATTTAGATTTCTGTCATCTATCTCCTCAAGAGATTGGGAAATGCCTTTTGACTGACATCAATGCAACCAGAGGGTTTCCCAGGCTGCTTCATGCATGTTTTAGCTCTGCTGATAAATGCTGACACATTTCTGTGGTTGCTTTGTAGGTACCTGGGTTGCCTTAATAGGAGGGAGAGGTTTTCTTCCAGGTAGAAGAAAAAGCTGCTTGGTGGGAAAGGTGCACGAGACTCATGAGTTACAAGGGGCCCTTCCAGGTAGATGGCCCCTTACTGCTACCAAACAAAGGATATTGGACAGCTAATTCCATTTTGGTTTGGATTATTTTAAAAATAGCAATAGAACAAAAGAAAGGTTTGGAAGAAGTCACGTGGAGCTCGTTAAAATGCCATTAACAAAGCACAGTGATTCGTGCAGGAGATCTGACCGGGAAGCAGTTCTTGTTGCATTTACAGGTTTATCCCACAAAGGTTGGTTTCCTCCTGCCCTTTTGATGCATAGAGGCCCCAAATAGCTCATAACAAATCCTATTTCCCCGCCTGCTATGGGAGCTCCTGGGACCATCAGCAGTCCTGTACATAATATATATGGGGCTGCTGACATTCTGAGTAGCCACTAGCCAGTACGTACGTATGCAAATACGCCAATTTAGATTTCTGTTCTGGCAAAATCTTTGTAATCCCTTCACCGCAAAACCCTCCTTACAAGACCCCCCAGGAATGGGATTATTTGCCAAACACGAACTTCTCAAAAGGCAATGTTGAATTGTGCCACTCGGGTGACCCGAGAAGCCCTTGGCTTGTTACCCATGCCAGTAAACGTCCCTGTTACATCCCAGGAAGGGCGCCCTCTAGCGTAGGTCACCCACGCGGGTTCTCATCTTACCCATCGGTACCACAGAATATGAAAGAGGAACTAGCGGAGGTGGAAGGGAAGGGGACTCGAGCGCTTTGGAAAAAAAGATGGCTGTTTTCGAAGAAATGCAACAGAGTGACTGGAAGAGCCATAAAAAACCACATTAGGAATGAAGGGACTTGAGACGACACGCGTGTTTGTTTGACCGGCAACGCGCCGTCCTTGGCCGCCAGGTCTTTTGGGGCGCTCTTTCCCACGCTCTTTTTCCCCGCGAAGAGGCATGAAAAAGAGCTCGCCGCTTCGCCATCCCGGCCGTTGCACCGCGCGTGGAAGTCCTCCGCTCACATGTCCCCAAAGACATCGCCCCTTAGAGGGGAAAAGGCGGCCGCCGCCGCCGCCGCCCGCGGGCCGCAGGTCTTCTCGCCAAGGGAGCGACGTGACTCCAGCCTTCCCGCTGGTTCCTTGGAGCAAGTGGCGGGCCGAGAAGCGGCCAGGACAGGGAGGGAGCGGGGGGGAGGGGGAAGGAGGCCTCGTTGCCCGGAATGGGCTGGCCGCTGCCTGGCTGCCTGGCTGGCTGGCTGCCTGGGACGCTCTCGCCCTCCCGGCAGAACCGAGTTCCAGGAACCACGAGGCGGGGCCAGCGGATGCTCTATAAAAGCCTCCGGTAGGCGCTCTGGCAGCTTTGTAAAGTAGGACAAGCTAAGCGCGCTGAAGCGGACCGCTCTTCGTTCCGTCTCGCCAGCAGCCGCGCTCTGCCAGCAGCTTGGATTGACCCCCGCGATTCTTTTCTCGCCCCCCCAGGTAACCCCCGACTCTGATCCGATCTCTGCCAAATAGCCGACCGACCAGATCCCGGGCTGCTGCAGGCAGGGGGGTGCTCCCGGGGCGCCTGGAGCGCACCGCGAGAGAAAGCGAAGCGAAGTGGGGAGTCCGGAGCCAGCGAGGGGGATGGGTTGCGTGCGGCCGGAGGGGAGGCAAAGTAGTTTATTCCTGGGGATCCATCCCAGGGAAGGATACCCTCGCGAAGGTAGCATTTGGCCCAAGAGGCAGCGACCAAACTGGGGGAATATCTTGGCGAGTTCCAGTCATGAATGGCGGGGAAGATGCAGTGAATTGGGCCTGGAGGGTGAAAAGACTGTCGAGATGCTCTTTGTCTTAAACATTTTCTCCCTTCCATTCATAGGTACCCATCCTAGCAGCCGCTGCGCTTGGCAGCAGCCCAGATTACTCGCAAAGCTGGCTCCCTGCGCCATGGTCACCCACAGCAAGTTCCCCAGTGCCGGGATGAGCCACCCGCTGGACACCAGCCTGCGCCTCAAGACGTTCAGTTCCAAGAGCGAATATCAGCTGGTGGTGAATGCTGTGCGCAAGCTGCAGGAGAGTGGCTTCTACTGGAGCACGGTGACAGGTGGTCAGGCCAACCTGCTCCTGAGCGCTGAACCCATCGGCACCTTCCTCATCCGTGACAGCTCAGACCAGCGCCACTTCTTCACTCTGAGCGTCAAGACTGAGTCAGGCACCAAAAACTTGCGGATCCAGTGTGAAGGAGGTAGCTTCTCACTCCAGAGTGATCCGCACAGCAGCCAGCCTGTGCCCCGCTTTGACTGTGTTCTCAAACTTGTTCATCACTACATGCCCCTCCCTGAGCAACAACCAGGGCAGGCATCACACCCTAAACGTGCCTACTATATCTACTCAGGTGGAGAGAAGATCCCGCTGGTGCTGAGCCGCCCCCTCTCCTCCAGTGTCTCCACCCTGCAACATTTGTGTCGCAAGACTGTCAATGGGCACTTGGATTCCTATGAGAAGAGGACCCAACTTCCCGCTCCCATCAAAGACTTCTTGGACCAGTATGATGCGCCTTTCTAAGGGGCTTTTTCAGCAGGATTAGCCCGTGACATAAGCACAAGAGCAGAACGAGGGAAGGATGAAGATGGGAGAATCCAGGAAAAAACTCACCCTTTTTTCCCCCTAGCATGTGGATTATGAAAGGGGCAGAGGGGCCCAGCACACAGAATAGCCTAGAAACCTCTGCCCAGCACAGAAACTGTCTTGCTGTTGCTTGTGCTGGATAACTTGCCAAAGGGGGATTTGTGCAAGTGACTGATGCTGTTGGACTATTGAACAGGCTGTTGCTCCTTGATAAAACTGTCTCTCTGGCTTAGGATGGGGATGATAGGATGGTTTGCAGACTTCCTTAACCAACGGACCGTTTACAAAGAGCTGTTTGCTCTGCACTGGACCAGACCACCTCTAATGACTTTTGACCAGAACCATTCTTCTGACAAAGGAATGCAGGCACTGGAATCCAGCTAGTGCCTGAAAAATCAAATGTTTTCCTCAGTTTTAAGGGGGAAATCTTTTTTATTACGGTTATTGTTATTAATCTTTACCTCTTGCAACTTCCAGGAGGGACAAATCTCCTTTCAACCCAAGTCTCTTCCTTGGAGGTTGTTGCCACAACATTTTATTCATGGGACTAAGCCTTAAGAAGAAATCCACATCCTCCATAGACTATTAATGAAATACCGTGAAGAAAACACCATTCATTCTCTGGGCCATCATGCAGGCAAAGGACATAACCCTCTGAAATGTCTTTATTGCTTTTTGGAACACCAAACTGAATGTTACATGATCCGGTGTTTCTCCTGAGTGTTTATTTTACCTTGACTTCTGCTCAGGCTGCTAATTTCTTGCCTTCCTTTTTGGAGTTTTAGCTCATCAAAAAATGGCATTACATCTATGACAGAGGTTGTGGATTTGTTTGGGTCCTCGATTGCACTGAGTAACTGAAAACCGTACAGGAATGTAGCAACAAGAGAATTACCTGGAACTCCTTAATTTAACTTTTTTTTTTTTTGTAAAAAACTGTAACCAAAATTTTGTGGTTTCATCTTATTTTTGCATATCAGGGTTTTAGAAGGGCAGATAAGGTTTTGTTTTTACAGAAAGAAATGTTTACAGACCTGCCTAAGAAAAAAATTGTTCTGTCTTTTATAAAGATTCCACCCTTCAGCCTTGAAGGCTGTTAGACATGCTTGAAGACTCCACCAAAAAATTAAACTTGGAAGAAAACTTTGCACATCTATTTATATTTATATTCAAGGGACTTTAAAGACAGCATTCAATAATTTATAATAAAAAGCACTATTTTTTAAAGTAATGGTTTGACTCACTTCTCTTCTTCCTCCCTCCCTAAGTTTCTTACCTCCAATGCTATCTACATCCTAGATCCCATTCCAGTAATCTTTTCATAATAGAAAGCAAGAAAGACTGCAGTCAAAAGTTAAGGCTGTTTTGCTAGCCTTAGTTTCAGTTGTAGTAAATGCGCATCTACACATCACTGCTTTTTTTAAAAAAAAAAGAAAAGGAAACTCTAGAAAGGCATTGACTCCTTATCAATGAGCACTGCTTTTTATCACCACCTTGGCCACTGAGATTCATTGCACACTCAGAATTAATTGATTCTGTGTGGAATGCACTTAAGTAATAACTACTTCCAGCCTTTTGCCTGGGAGGAAGGAAATCTTCTGTGTGTATTTCTGAAATGCCATGGGGACACATAAAAGGATATCACTAGTGTAGTAGCCATAGGACTTCGAAATACAAGTAATGATGAAAATAGCATTTACCCTGTTTGTTTTGTGGATTATACAAGTATTTGAAGGCAAGCAAAAGTTGCCATCGTGCCATTCTTTGCATTCCCAAATCACAACCACAGAGCTAAACCCAGAAGCAAAACAACAACAATGGGGGAGAATAAGTCCCTGGAACAGCAGATGCTTTACATGCAGACTATCTTAAATTCAGTCCACGGCACCTAAGGATTAGCAAAGGTATGGAAGATCTGTACCTGAATTCTGGACTATTCCTGCCAGCCAGAGTAGACATTCCTGAGCTAAATGGCCATTGCTATAAGATGTTATGTTAAGATAACACAATTTTAAAATGAGTCCAGCACATTACTTATTTTTATTTATTTGTTTACTATATTTCTATCAGCCATATTTCAAAAGAACTCATGGTGATATGAAATCAAAATTTTTGCTTTTCCCTTGCAGTTATTCCCTCTCCGGCTATTTTTCTCCCAAATGAAGCTTTGGCTAGATGAAATCAACCTAGGGAATTGTCCCGAAAGGGGAAACAATTGAACAAGGATCATTCAGGTTCTTGGCTATTGTTGTAATTATAGCAAGGCATCAAAAGCTAGTGGCTTTCCAGACATGTTGACTTCCCAAGTCTCATTAGCCCTGCTCAGCATAATTAAGGGTTACAAGTAATTGTGATGGAATAACAATTTAAGGAGGCCCAGGGCAACATCCCTGACATAAGCAAATCCATGTTTCCCAGAAATAAGCAATGTGTAAAACACATCCCTTGATATGCAAACTTTTCAGTAAGGCTTCCTGCAATCTAACTCCAGTTCCCATCATATCACAGTCAGACCACTGAGAGGTATGATAAGATAGCTTGTTTAGCTTTGGGAGCTTCTCAAGGGCAGTGGAAAGTTCTGGTGGAGAACGTGCTGTCTGCATGTCAGCTACCACCGTGTGTTTGCAGAAAGCTGTTTCCTTATCACTCCAACGTTTGCTAACAAAATGGGGAGTGGAGGAGGTATCTTGTGATGGACCCATTTAGAAGGATTCTAATTCCGCCCCCCATGTATATCTTCAGCTGCCTGATGTATATTTTACCTAAAACTGAGTCAACCCTGGTTTCACAAGTGTGAATATTTTTTTGCCCACAAATTATCCCCCCTAAATAATATTCTCTTTTTCTACAGTACCCTTCAGCTTAGGTCTATCCCTATATTCGCCTTTTTCCTTCTCTGGTACCACTTCCCAAGCTCATACCTGTCTTTTCCATCAGCTTGCTGTTTCTTTTTTTCTTTTCTTTTTTTAAAGTAGCACACAGTTGTATGTTTAGGCATGTAACTTTTCTATTTATTTTATGAAATGGCTACTGGTGTGCAGAGATACTCAGTATGGTATGTATCCCCCCGCAGCAACAGGACCTTTAATCATTTGGCCAGACCAAAGCTTTCTACTCCAGTTCTGTTATAATGGTCCCGATTCTCATTCTTCACATCCCTCCAATCTGCACGTGTGTTATAAATATATACATGCATATATACCCATGTATAGAACATACATGCATACATACATACAGAGATGAGGCATGTGCCTATCCCAGGTCAGAGATATAAGGCACTTAAAGATTAGTATTTCACATTACTTCGTTTGAGTGACCATATAAAACAATTTGGTGGACTTCTTTCTCTGGATTCCCTGGAGAAGCAAAACAGATCTTTTTCCAGCTGAATTAATTTTTCAAGAAGAATAATGGAGGAGAAAACAAAAATGGATGGCTTTTGCATGAATCAATGTATAGGCGTAGACCTCACAAGCAATGAAAGCTGGGTGCAAAAAAAATATCTGGATACACAGTTCAGGGGTTATCAATTATTCCTTCATAATCCATGGCATCTGAACGTGGAATATGTTCTTTGGGCTGAAGGAAAAGAGTCACAGAAGCGTTTGGACTATTCCAGTCCTCCACTAATAAAGCTGGTTGGGGCCATCAGGCTGGGAAAAGAGAAGGCATCCCAAAAACATAACACAGATAAAATAAGTCAGTTCAAAGTGCATCATGTTTTGCTTTGGTGTTGGCGAAGGCCATAATATCATCACCTCTATTTCAGTGAAGGCTATTTTGCCTTTAAATAGTGAACGAGAGTCAGAAAATCACCTGATATGTGCTATCTTCACACTGACTTTCTGTGCCAGAGATAACTGCACCCATGGAATTTTTGCTTGATATGCAGCAGTTAAAAATATACAGAAGCCATAAGGAGTAAAAAGGGGGACTATGCAAAGGGAAATATAGCTCCTGCTCCAGCAAAACAAGGCCCAGTTGCAAATAAGCCTGTGATTAATCCAGGCCTTTGTCTCTGCATTTGTGGAATGACTGTGATCATTCTAATCTTGCATCTTCCATTAGCAGAATAAATGGAAAGATAAGGAGGACTGCACAGGTTCCTGGCCATGCCCCTGCCTGGCCCTCTGGCCTATTGTCCCGGCTCTGCCAGGAATCAGTGGTTCCTAGTTGAGTCAGAGCAATGTCAAGAATGTCCAGCCCAAGTAAAGCTTGGTGGCAACACGCCAAGCCCTGCTGAGGCACATCCCCAGCGTCAGTGCCATCTGATCCTGGTTGGCCCACACCCCTCTCCTTGTCGGGATCTAGGTTGTCACAGCAACAGGATTAAAGGCTGGGATATCACTGTTATTCTTTGGCCTGTGCCAGGAAATGAGAGGCCTTCTATCTCCCTCACTCCAGCTGCTGTCTATGGCATATCGCAGTAGCAGTCATGAAAATTTGAGGTGGAGGGCCTGCCTTTTCCATTAATGATGGGGGATGAATAAATTAACCCTATCTAGGAGAGAGCTGAGAAGACCCACTTTGGAAGGCACTCAACATGGACAGCACATCCTAAGAAAGAACTTCAGTTCTATCTTGCTTCATCCAGAGACCACATCACAATCCTCTCATTGTTTACCAACAGCTCTTACTATCTGAACCTATAGCGTTCCCATGCAGATCCCATACAAAGAAGGCAGGATTAAAACCATTACCATGATTTTGATTGGTTAAAAATATATTCTGTCCTCTACACCAGGGCTTTTCAACCTTTTCACCCATTGTACCACTTTTAGGATATGGCAATATCCAAGTACCACCAGTCGCCTAGCAAGGTGTCAAAAACTTGACCAAAAAAAAAAGAGGAAAAAAGTGATAAAGTACAGGTAGTCCTCGACTTACAACAGTTCGCTTAGTGACTGTTCGAAGTTACAATGGCACTGAAAAAAGTGCCCCCCCAAGGCACAGCCAAGCAAGATGCCTGCCCGCCTGGCGGCGCTCTCATTCCCCTCCCCACTACCACTTTTCTAGGATGGTCGTGTACCACCTGCCAGGTGCCAATGTACCACAGGTGGTACCCGTACCACTGGTTGAAAAGCCCTGCTCTACACCATCTCTTTCTTACATTAGCTTGCCAGCTGCAACTCTCTGGGATTTTAGAGCCACACCCAGGAATAGTCTTAAAATTACTGTATGGCATTTCATCTGAGTAGTTTGAAAGAGAAACGAATTATATATGCTTGAATTCGCTGTGATAGTTAATCAAAGAAGGGAGGAATGGACTCAATTGCCAGAAATATTTGATTGGATTTAGATTCCCCTTGAGGGGAAGAGGAATTGTTTTTTCTCAAGTAATGAATTACCTTGGACCAACCCAGCCTCTCCCCTTCTGCCTTCTGAACAGTTTCCAGCTGTTTACTTCTGGACAAAATACTCAGCTGCAATGTGTTGCTGATTCAAAAAAATCCAGGAAGGTTTGCAAATGCCTATCATTTCTTGGAACCTGCCCCAATCAGCAGTGACGTTTTTAGTCCAGGAGCCAACTTTAAGCAGAAGTTTCTCAAGTCTCATAGTTGCTCAGAAATTTCTCTAGTTCTGCATAACGCAAGCAACCGAGGGACTTTATCAGTAAGTGACTGTTCCTTCCCTTAGTTCTCAAGCTCTGGCTTTCGTAGACTTTGTGTCACCAGGGGGAAACGTTGTTGAATGGGGGAATGGGTGGACCTGCCTTGCTGAACATAGTAACTAAACTTCAGCCAATCGGCCCTAATTTGACTGGCAGGAAATACCCTGTCCCAACAGGAAAGTATCTCCACCAAATGCAGGATGCACAGCCCTTATCTAGTGCTTTACACAATTAACCAGTTCCTGTCAGCCAGTGTTCGGAGAATGTGAAACAAGCACTTGCCAGAATTATGTATGAGTAGAAGCTTTTCGAAACATCAAAAAATAGATTGGAAATACTTAACACAAGCACTATTGCAAATTCATAAAGAAACAGTGATAGATTTCAAGTCAATTTAACATATATTCATCCTTCATTCTCTACGTGCCATTATATTTTTTTTATTGTTGTTGTTGGCCAGGCCAATTTCGGATTGTATTGCTGATCCCAGAAGGGATCATGAATATTTATATAGGAATCTTTCCTAAAGAGAACCAACCCAAGTTGATTTCATGACTGCCTTTGCAGATGAACTGCAACATGACAAAACCTTAAATTGTGTAAATACTATTAAGCTTCTCATCTTTTCTACCACATCCTTCTATTGATATCTTATGATTATATTTTCTGTTTGCATGTACAGTGAGGGTTTATGCACCAGAAACAAATTCCTTGTGTGTCCAGTCACACTTGGCTAATAAAGCTATTCTATTCTATTCTATTCTATTCTATTCTATTCTATTCTATTCTATTCTATTCTATTCTACTCTACTCTACTCTACTCTACTCTACTCTACTCTACTCTACTCTACCCTACCCTACTCTACTCTACTCTACTCTATTTTATTCTATTCTCTGGCATACCCATGAAATGCCATTTTGTAACATCCAGAAGTGTCAGCTGTTAAGATGAGGAACAATTTTATTCTTGTTTTAATTGCCTCCTAATATAATATTTATTTTTATGTTTTACATTTTAATTGTGCAGAGTTACTCAGGAAATGAGATAGGCAGTTTCCAAATTTGGCAATTAAACAAACAAATATCAGAGCTACATCAAGACAAGAATCGCAAATGACACTTTTTGACATTGTTATATAAGATAAAAAAACGACTATGTATTTTAAACAGACAAAGGGTTTTGGTCATGATATTTATATGTAAAATGTTCCACAGCTTCTTGTTAAACAGAAGATGAGTAACTTCTTCTTGAATGAGCAATTGGGATAAAAATTGCATTTCAATGCTATCACAAAAACTAAGGGGAAAAATACATTTGACAGGAGTTGGAGGTGTATATCCAGATTTCAGATGGAACTGATGAAATCAGGAGGACGTAAATTATGACTAAGCTATCTAATTCAGTGGGTTTACTCTAAAGCATGACTAAACGTTTATTCAGTCCACAGACATGTTTAGTAGTGATACATTTCATTAACACAATCAGACAGAATGACAGAACCTAGATAAAAAGCATGATGAGAACCAGTGTGGCAGAAGCAGATTAAACCCAGTTTCTTGTCCATCTCTAGTCACAGAAGTTTTCCAGATGATTTACTTTCCAGTCCAATTTACCTCACAGGATTGTTATTATGGGAAAAAGTAGGTCTTGTATTGATATGTGCATATAAATAAAAATATTAAAAATAGTAAATGCTACGATAAGGATTAGGAGATGTAGATTTTGACAAAATAATGCCATGCACAAGTCATACTTTAATGAACAGTTAAACTTTGTAACAATCTCTTGCAGTTTTCTTTCAGAAGTTACAGTATAATTTATGGCGGCAATTAAACCAATAGCCATTAAGTGAGGGAATTAATATTTAATAATATATCCAAAGTTGCCCATGGCAGTTTGAACCGTAAGTATACACTGAACAGGGTAAAATAGCGCCATCAATCTGGTATCCTCGGACATTGAGCTATAACTGCCATCATTCATTCCCGGTAGCTTTGCCATTTCATTGAAAAGGATCAGAAAGGAGCTGCTGTGAGATCTAGCAGATGGGGAACCAGACTGTAGAAGCCAAATGCAGAATATGTGTTCTCCAATGATTCTAGATCTAAGACTCGCTTTTAATACCAGTACATTCTTCCTTTCCTGCCTTCCTCTCATTTTGTCTCTAGGATTTCCTTCCTAATATATCTATTGAAATGGAGTTTAAGCTTCAAACACATATGTCCTGGAAAATGCCATTAATTATCATAAGATTTTTTGTTATTTGTTCTTCTCATGTATCTTCCTAACCATCAGTGAATAATTTCAGAGAAGCCTTCACCAGCTCCTGTGGCATTTTCCTTCTCTTAAAAAACTACGATGGGGCAGCAAGACAGGCCGTCCCTGCTGTTCCACCAACTGCATGACCCACAATTACAAATTAATGATGCCTAGACGTGTTTTTAACACTGCTTTGTGGGAGGTTTAAGAAACAGTTTAGCATTTCTTTAGTTTCAGCTCAATTAATTCACATGCTATCTGCTGCATCCCTTCATACTTTATCAGTGGCACATCCGTAATTTTAAAAATTTCTGATGCAATATATATTTCTTCAAGGGCTCCTAACAATGAAAATGTATCCCTACATTTTCCACTAAATAGTGAATAACAATTAAATTATTGTAAGATGTGTCATGGTTCCGACAGATGAAACCCTTCAAAAGAACTTCGAGGCATTGTTTTCCTTAAAGAATCTTTTATTCGGGAAACAAAGTATCAGCACTACATAGTTGAACCCAAAAACTAAATTCCCCTCCCCTGGATACAAAGTAACAAAGTACAACTCCCACCCCCAATAAACAGTCATAAAGCACATTCCCCAATTAGCTTGAAGTGCGGGCTTTCTCCCCAGCCCTCCAGCCAGCCAAAACGTTGTCAGCTCTGGACCCAGTTTGTCCTTGGATTCCCACGGCAGAGTTATTATTATTATGACTAACTGAACTCTCATCCCAATCCCCCCTCCCAGCACCAACTAATTCTAAAAGCATAGAGAAAATGGCTGCATTTTCATCTGTTGTCAAAGCAAGAACATCCGATGTTAGCAGCGTTGAGAAGATGTACATTGTTAGAGGACTAATGCAAAGTTGGCAAATTCAAAAGCAAAACCAAAAAAGAGAAGGCTATAATATAATATGTGGGAATAAATCCCATTAAAACCACATAGACAAGTACTAAATTGCTGGCTGGCTACCATACAAGGAAGTTGCTGCACTTTTTTTTTTGATGAATTAGTCATAAATAGGACTGGCAAATGTAATCGATTAATCAGTTAAATTGATTAAGAACCTTTTGACTGATTTATAATATCATCCTGATGAATCAAGAGCAGATTTTCAAATACTATGAATGTTTTTTATAAAATGTTCAGGTGACATAGGCACATACAAAAGATTTCCTTCTGAGATGGGAGTCTCCTGTAGCAACTATGCATTTGTGACAGATTTACAAACTTGCGGGTTGATCAGATCTGTTGAACACATCTGATCACATGAAAAGGTTTGTTTAAATTGGCCTTTATTCCTCAGAACCTTTCTGCTGCTGCTAGCAATCAGCAATCCTTTCCAGACATGCATTTTATTCTAATCTATGCTCATTATGATTTAACGCCTTTGGGCACTGATAGTGGGCATACGCTCTGTTGAGAGAGGAAATTGTACAATCAGATTAAGGGAAAGGAGTGCTCTTTCCGGTGAATGGGATGGGGGGGGGAAGCAAACATTATGTAGCAAGAACTTGGATTCGGGGGGTGGGTGGAAATAAATAAAGCTTATAAATGCCCCCAAATGAATTGTATTCATTTCCTTGTTACCAGAAAAGGACACAGAGACAAGCAGAGACAGATAGCCTCTTGACACAGTAAGTGAAGAGTCGCAAGGGATGACCTCTTTGTAACATCTGTATTTGAATTTGCCTACCTTGTGGTAGAAACCAAACACAGCCCTTAGAAGAAATAAGGGTATCCTTGACATGAGGGGACTTTGCACCAGTTCAAAATGACTCTCTGGTCAGATAAAATGTTTGATTTTCATGAGCTGAGTTGGTTTTTCTGTCTCTGCAGAGGTTTACTTGAAACCAGAGCAAAGGCAGCCTCTTCCTCCTCCTCCTCCTCCTCCTCCTCTTTTATTATTGTTGTTGTTGCTGCTGCTGCAGTGTCAACATTGGTGGGCACTCCATTCTCCTGTCATAAGAAATCTTGCTTCTCCCTGTTTCCCACCTGTAGCCCAGGTAGACCCTTCCCTTTCAAAGTAATCACATTGCACTTTTATTTTATTTTATTTTATTTTAAAAAAAGGCCAAAAATTTGATGTTTTGCATACAAGCTAGTTCTGGGCTGGCTACAACATAAACATATGGGGCATCTTCAGGAGACCAAAACAAAAAAGGTCAATATGATGGCCGTACAAATGACTCAAGTCGAAAGAAGAAAGGCTTTGATTGCATAACTGCTGCTATCGTGTTGATTTTTTACCTCCTCAATCCCATTGCAGTACATGGCAAAATATGGTAGCTAGCATGTATTTTATAAATTAAAAAAGGAAAGAAAGGAAGTGCAGCAAAAGGTGTCATTTATGGTGCTGCCCGTTTGTGGGCTGCTTTTGATCTCGGTACAGATACTCCTTGACTTACATCCATTTGTTCAGTGACCACTCAAAGTTACCACAGTATTGAAAAAAGTGACTTATGACCGCTTTTCATACTTACGGCCGTTGCAGCAGCCCCGTAGTCACATGATCAAAAGTTGAACACTTGGCAACTGGCATGTATTTATAACAAGTAGTGTCCTGGGTTCACGTGATCCACCTTTTGTGACCTTCTGACAAGCAAAGTCAGTGGGGAAGCCAGATTCACTTAAAAATTATGTTACTAACTTAATAGCTGCAGTGATTCACTTAACAGCAAGGGCAAGAAAGGTCATAAAATGGGACAAAATTCACTTAATAACTGTCTCATTTAGGAATGGGAATTTTGGGCTCAATTGTAGTTGTAAGATGATGACTACATGTAGAAGAGAAAATTTGTATCACAAGGTCTTTGATGCTTTGTGAACTTGCTTGTTTTCTTGCAGACGTTTCATTATCCTACTAGGTAACATTATCAGTGCTGATTAGAAAGCACCAAGGACCACATAGTGCTTTTTATCTGTTTTTCTTCCAACTTTGTTCCCTCTGGGTTATGAAGAGCAGATATGGAAAGGGTGGAGGAAAAATCCCAGAAATAATGGGCAGAGTTCTAGAGTCACGTTTACACCTTTCCTGCTGCAATGCTGTGATGGTAGACTTCCCATTCAAGGTTACATTTGTTCAGTGCATCATATAGCTCGGTTACCATTTGCAGTTAAATTAGCCAAATTATTTTGACCTGATTGACCCCAAAATGTCCAACCTGGGCAGTTTTTGGACCTCTGTTTTTTATACTGTCAGAATTAGCTTCAACACTCACACAAATATCAGAACATGCTCTTATGCCATTTGGCATGTTTTCTCATTCTTGTGTTATTTTTAAAATAGGGATATCCCCTATTTAAATGCTTGGCTAGTACTAAGAATATCTGAAGGAGGTGTCATGTGACTCCAAATTTGTCCTGTCTCAATCCAGACTTTGCTATTACAACCTTTGGCTTCAGAGATTTAGCTAACATTTCAACATCTAATTTTATATATGACTACACATTTAGCCATTCCCCTAAAAGGGATTTTGTTCAATCTGTCTCCTTCTTTTTGCAACACACATCTTACACATTACTTTTTTTTCTTTTTCCCAAAAGTATTTTTTCCCTGTGATTTTGGCACATCATATTTAGTCAGTTTTGCCTTGACTAAATAAAATGCAGGGACCTCACTCCCACATGGACCGCAAAATGAATCTAAGATATTACAAAAGAAGGAAAGTCGTGTTTTCTAACCTGATTGCCTATCAACGGCAACTGAAGAATGGTGCAGATTAGATATTGTACTAAATCATGGTCTGTTTGGTCAAAAGGTTTGTTCAATTTTTACAAAATATGTTTCAAATAGCTGAATTTATTCAATACACATTGTTCCAAGTCACAACCAAATAAAGGCTGGATTCGCAAGTAAATGTTATTACGATTTAGGGGTAGGCAACCCAAAGCATCACAGAAGCACACAGCCTTGAACTCCTCCAACCTCAGGGGCTGATCATCGACAACAAATTTTGCGGTGATAAAATGTACACAAAGTCCTATTATAAGCACTAATATAGGTTCAACATGGTTTATAAAAACTGTTCTTCAAAGGGCAAGGGGAAATAAAACAAAAAAAAAATCTTGGCTATGGTTAAAAAGGTAACTTGTCTCCATCCATTAGGTTTCACTGGCCCATCATCAGGCCTTCTCTCTTTCCATCAGCCATTGAGCTAAATTGATCCAGCTTAGCACAATCTATGAACCCAACTGAAATGATAAGAATGGGAATTTAATAGTGTGCACTTATATTTTGTATAGCCCCAGCCTGAATCCATAGAGATAGATAGACAGACAGACATTTTATAGGGCATAATAGAATACATCATTAATATATTGGGGTGCAATTCAGACTAGGGTGCAATATAGGCTAACCTCCTCGTGGTACAGCCCGGGCAACATGACCTTGTCACCGCTAAATATTCTACCCATTCCAGCTGCAGGACCTCATAAGTTCTCCCAACAAGAAGAAGCAATGTGAGTACTGAAAATCCACAGATGAGAAATATGTGATCCTCCAGGTATTCCTTCCCTACAATTTCCAGTATCTCTTATTTGCTGACCAGACTAGCTAGAGCTGCAGGGAATAATTTGGTAAGATCGGGAAGGCCCGAAATTTCCAACTGCCACTGATAGTGAAAAATAGCTTTTTTCTGATTGCAGGCACATGCCATAATTAAACCCCTACAAAATTCCACTTGTAAAAACCGACAGCTGTTCAAAAAAAAACAACCTTCATTCCAACAATTAGCACTCCCATGCATAATCTCTGTACCAGTTTGAAGCCAGCTTTCGACCCTACTTGTACCCTGTATTCAAGGACTGATTTAGTATATTTCTGGTTCAGCGACAGTGTGTTGGGAAACTCAGTCATGCTAGCCTTTTGGCTGAAATCCCCTGTGAGGCTTGTGGATGATCTCCATTTACTGGAGACTTTGCCTCTTGCAGCCTCTCAGCTCCTGGGCGTATGCTGCCTGAGCAGGGTTAGAAGGGCATGACGGTTTTTCAGCTTTGCAGCTCTCCCTCATAGGTATTATTCAGTTATTTTGTAGACAGCCAGAAATGCCCAATGTGAAGTAAGGATGTGAACTTGAAGGGAAATTCTCATGCTCTAAGTAAGTAAGGGTGCGTTGTCATCACAATTACCATCAAATACTGCCATTCCTATATTCCGGCAAGATAGGAAATACCAGAATATAGGGCATACAGTATTCTGCTGAAACAAGGCTCTGTAATTGTGGAATAATTGTAAAATTTTATTGTTTCCCAGTCAAAGCCTAAGAAAATTTCCAGCTGCCTCCAATTCCGGCTCTTGGTTGCATGTCCCTGAGTCAGGGATAACCCACTGAATAGGTCAAGGAAGGGAGGAGCTAAGGCTTCCCATTCTTCAGAGACTGATCATCTTTGTGCCTGGATTTCTTCACACACAACTTCCCAGAGAAGCTTAGGAAAGCACTGAACCGCAAGTGGATATTTACTGTAAATGGTCTCTGTTCTTTCATTCCCTGCTCTACCCACATTCTCTTTGTCTGGCCTGTGATGCTTCAAGACCATCCAAGAGGAAGAGAGAGGGGTTTACCTGCCCCTGTGCTGCAGTGACATAGTGGATTGTATTCTTCTAAACAATTATTTCAGTCTTGATTGCTTTGAAGTTATTTGGTTTCATTCAGTACATGCAGAAAAACGCGGACTTCCATCACGCTTCTTGTTAGTGCCTCACTTTGCAGTTTAATAGCAAATTATTGGAATCTTAGCGTAAGGCCTTCCAGCTGAATTTTGCTGGCAAGCTCACGTTTTATTGGAATGCAACACTTCACAGAGCTTGCAACAATCTCACTAGCACAAAGTTCACCCTAGAGGGCAGATGTGATGGCACACCGAACAGAAAGCTTTTGCAGCATCCTAGTACATTTGTTAATCCTTTTAAAAATCAATCTTTCATTGCAGCCAGCTCCATAGTAGCCCATTGGAATGCTCTGAAACCACCAGATCAATGTACACATATATAATTGAACATGTGCAAGGACGTTTTCTTGGCATGATTTCAGGAGTGATTTGCCTTTGCCTCCTTCCTAGGGCTGAGAGTGAGTGACTGGCTCAAGATCAGCCATCGGGCTTTGTATCTAAGCTGGGACTGGAACTCAAGACCTCCCAGTTTCTAGCCTGATGCCTCAACCACTAAATCAAACTGGCTCTCTTATAAATTATGGCATATCTTTAAAAGGCATGTTAAGACATTGTGTTATGACTGTCCTTTTTTCAAAAATAAAAATAATCAGTGTGGCTTTTCTTTTTTGTGAAGTATATCAGTTAGTGTCTTTGGAATCTACACTTAACTACATAATTTAACTACATGTAAAACCACATACTATGCACAAATCAGCTGTCATAAAGACAGAAATGATTAATTAACCAATTAAATAAATTCACAGAGAAATTACCTGTAATCTTTGGGTAGAAGGGTGTGTGGCTGTTTAATAATAATAATAATAATAATAATAATAATAATAATAATAATAATAATAATAATAATAAAGTTGGAAGTGACCTTGGAGGTCATCTAGTCCAATCCCCTGCTCAGACAGGAAACCCTATACCATTTCGGACAAATGGCTGTCCAGTCTCTTTTTAAAAACTTCCAGTGTTGGAGCATTCACCGCTTCTGGAGGCAGGTTGTTCCACTGGTTAATTGTTCTAACTGTCAGGAAATTTCTCCTTAGTTCTGGGTTGCTTCTCTCCTTGATTAGTTTCCATCTGTTGCGTCTTGTCCTGCCTCCAGGCGCTTTGGAAAATAGCTTGACTCCCTCTTCTTTGTGGCAGCCCCTGAGATATTGGAAGACTGTTATCATGTTCCCCCTTGTCCTTCTCTTCATTAAACTAGACATACCCAATTCCAGCAGCCGTTCCTTATATGCTTTAGCCTCCAGTCTCCTAATCATCTTTGTTGCTCTGTACTCTTTCTAGAGTCTCAACATCTTTTTTACATTGTGGTGACCAAAACTGGATGCAGCATTCCAAGTGTGGCCTTACCAAGACATTGTAAAGTGGTATTAATACTTCACGTGATCTTGATTCTATCCCTCTGTTAATGCAGCCCAGCACTATGTTGGCTTTTTTGGCAGCTGCAGCACACTGCTGGCTCATATTTAAGTGATTGTCCACTAGGACTCCAAGGTCCCTCTCACAGTTACTATTATTGAGCAAGGTACCCCCTATACTATACCTGTACATTTGGTTTTTCTTGCCTAAATA
>NW_015387077.1:258369-270886 GCF_001527695.2 Protobothrops mucrosquamatus
CCACTACACACTTCTCTCCATGTAGATGCGGTTCCATTGAGGACCACACATAGCAGGAGTCCCCGATTTATGGTCCGTGGCCCGGTACCGGGCCATGGCCTGTTAGCCACCGGGCCCCAGGAATAGCTGGGGAGTCCCCCACTCATGGTAGCACTGCCGCGCAGGTGTTAGCAGCCCCATTTGCGCATGCGTGGGGATGCTAGCGCCACCATCAGCATCACACAGGCACCAGTGGCCCGTTTGCACATGCGTGCGGGCACCAGCACGGGTGCCGTGGGTGCGTGCTGCCCATTTGTGTATGTGTGTGGGCGCACACGGGCCACTTGCACATGCACATGCACACTAGCACTGCCCTCATGCATGCACCCATTTGCGCATGTGCGCACGGCCAAGCGTATGTATATTTTTCTGCTGCTCCCTTTCCTTCTGGGCTGCCAAGCCAGAAAGATTGGGGAGCTCTGCTACCGTATATAGGTAGTCCTTGACTTACAACAGTTCATTTAGTGACTGTTCAAAGTTACAACAGCACTGAAAAAAGGGACTTATGACCATTTTTCACATTTATGACCATTGTAGGATTCCCATGGTCACTTGATTTACATTCGGATGCTTGATAACTGGTTCATATTTATGACAGTTGCAGTGTCTCGGGATCATGTGATCATCTTTTGTGACATTTTGACAAGCAGAGTCAGTGGGGAAGCCAGATTCACTTAACAACCATGTCACTAAGTTAACAACTGCAGTGATTCACTTTACAAATGTGACAAAAAAAGTTGTAAAATGGGACAAAACTCATTTAACAAATTTCTCACTTAGCATCACAAATTCTGGGCTCAGCTGTGGTCATAAGCCGAGAACTACCTGTATTGTGTTCAAGTGACTTTTCAGAGGATTGCCATTCTGAGGGTCCCTCTGTTGGGAAGCTATGATTTAATCCTTGAGTTTGAAACTGGTCTAAATGTTTGTGCCACAATGACATGGGATGATTCACACACAAACGTAAACAAAGAAAATAGATCAATAAATCAAATTGAATTATTTTATTGAGCATCTGATGGATTCTATCAGATATTTATGCCCTCAGTTTCAGGTGACATGAAACCTATTTTTCCCTATTTCTTCCCCTCCCCCCAACACATACACACACACACACACAAACATGCAAAGATTTCTACTATGCTATCATTCAGTGACAGACTCTAGATAGTTCTAAAATTCCTCTATGATTCTGTGACATTCTGTCTGGCCTAATAAAGATACTACTCTAGTACAGATTTTGACATCTCTCTCCTGCTTCATATGTGACTTCAAGTAATCCTAAACTGAAGAATAGGAAGCCAGTTTGGTGTGGTGATTTAAAAGCACTAGACTAGAAATTAGGGATTCATGATTTTTAGTCCTACCTTACGGATTGCCAACTGGGTGACTTTGGGGAAGAGAAAGAGAGAGAAAAAGAAATACAGACAGTCTCTCTCTCTCTCTCTCTCTCTCTCTCTCTCTCTCTCTCTCTCTCTCTCTCTCTCTCTCTCTCTGTGTGTGTCTCTCTGTCTCTCTCTCTCTCTCCTCCCACCCCCATCTAGGAAAAAGGCAATAGCAAACCACTTCTCAAAAGATTACCAAAACTGATTTGAAGGTCCCAAAATACTAGAGAAAGAAGCCTAGTAAAGGAATTGACATAATACGAATTGCACATTTATTTAAGTTATCAAGTCTTTTCATGCAACTGGAAGCTCTTAATCGTAGTGGGAGAGGACATACTGCTGCAGTGCAAGCAACGGGGAGGAGAAGGAAAAGTATTGAGGGGAAGCAAAGTTGTTTTTTTAAGTACTGTGTACATATCCATAGCAACATACTTTCTGTTGCTCCATCTCCAGTGAGGCTACGGTAAACTCGTAAAAAGGCAAATGGGCAGCTGCACATTCCTCACTTGTTCCATGAGCAAAACTGCTTTCAGAGCCCAGACCTTTCACTCCGGCCAAAGCAACCAAACTCTATGAGCTCATCAAATTCTTCTCCCCCCCCCCACTCCCATCCCCATCCCCCAAGACCGCCCTGTTCCAGCCACAAGTTTTCCCAGAGAGGCTGTAATAGAAACCAAGGAAAACGGGCAGATGGTTGATCATCTTTGTCTTCCTCGGATTGAAACACTTTGTACACAACTCTTGGACAAGGTCTAGGCAGGAGAGGATTCTAATAAGCAGAGGAAACTGTTCTGATCTGTAGGAATAGTAATCTGGCCAAAGATGTAATGACTTTAAAAACATTAATGCAGAGAGGACGTGGGAAAGCTTGAGGTTGTTGTGGTAGTTGTACCATCTTCCTCAACATTTTTTTTTTTTTACTGGAATAAAGTTGCATAAGCTTGGCATCTTGGAGGCAGCCCATTGAAGAAGGCTGCCCAGGACTTCAAGCCATGTCTTGGTCTGTTTCAAAAATAGAAAGTCTCATCTGCCTTGCAGTTGTGGAGAAGTCAAACTGCTGTGGGGTTTTTTTTCAGTTATGTTTCAGAGGTGGTGGTTTCAGAGACAGAACTGTGCCTTTATGATTATTAGGATTTCTAGTAATCATAAGGTAACCTTTTCTAGTAATCATAAAGTGCAGCTGAGTTACATCAGGGAATATCTGTTGCCGTTTTCATTGATCACACAGGAATGTTTTATGGGGATGCAGAACTGAGGGCGCATCGCGTACAGAAGCTTCCATGCACACTTCGGTCATCTGAAGTGTGTAGCTTATAGTCAGTTTGGAAATCCCAGCTTCAGTAAAGACTTCACTGCCCCTGAAATGGGCTTGGGCCAGAATCATTTGTCCTTGCTTCACAGGACTTGTTTTGTTATGGGATAAGCCATATTTTATCTTTCTATGCCAGTAATGGCGAACCTATGGCACGGGTGCCAGAGGCGGCACTCAGAGTCCTCTCTGTGGGCACGCGCACCGTCGCCCCAGTCCTAGGCCTTCAGCTGAGTTTTATAAAACCTTTTCATTTTAGGCCTATGCCGCCGTGTACAAAAAAAAAAAAGGTTCAATCAATCAGTCAATTTCAACTTCTTGCAGGGAAAAAAAAAGATCTTTCAAAGTTGGAATTGATTGATTGAACTTTTTAGTCCCACTCAGTCTGCCGTTACCACCGCAGTCACGCCCACCCAATGGGCCACACCCACCCAATGAGTCACACCCACCCAATGGGCCATGCCCACCCAGCACCCGACGATGCGTAAGTGGGTTTTGGGTTGCAGTTTGGGCACTTGATCTCTAAAAGGCTTGCCATCACTGTCCTATGCCATCTCACTGTTTGTAAAATAAAAGTAATAAACTGTTGTACTTGGCTGAACAATGAGGCTGAATAGCAGAAAGGCTCTAATTTTTCATATTCAAACTGCTATAAAGAACCTCAGCTGAAGTAATTAATATAAACATGGTGGAAAGACAGCATGCTAATGCAGAACACCATTAGTCATTCAGTACGTTTGGCATAGTTGGCATGCAATATTGTGAACCTGATAATAGTACTGTAGCAAAATTATTCCCATAAGAACAGTGCTATAAAACCAATGAAATTAATTCCAGAAGTCAGACTGAGGAACAGAGGGCAAGGCTACATTACAGTTTTAAATCAATTTAAAGCCTATTTAACTGTTATGGCTCTCATCCAAGGAGACTGGGAACTGTAGTTCCATCAAAGGACTAGGAGTTTCTAATGAAGCTGGAATTCATTGGCATCTAATGCACTGCTTGTGGCAGCAACTTTTTGCAATAATTTAAATCACTCATGGGAGTACTTTAGGCTGATGTAAGATGTGTGAATACACTTTTCTCAGTAGATCCTTTAATACTGCTTGATCTCCTAAAATAGAATCATTTGGATGTATATTTTAGTGCAATAGTGAAGATCAAGAATGAGCAGAAATACATTTTCATTTATGGTATGTTTCTGATCATTTGCAGTAGATCGAAAGGATTTCTATCTCATAATTATCAGTAAAAGCAACATGAAATGGAGAAAAACATCTCTTAGGGTAACCAACACTGGATTTTTTATGTGAAAAAACTAAATTTTAATGATGAGATTTTCTATAAAAAGTGTATTTTGCATTTGCTCCTTGTGCATGATACTTTCTCTATTAAAATATTGTTAAGAAATAAAACAAATCTCTTAAATTGTACTCCTAAATGTACTTACTAGGAAACAAAGGATGAAGTCAAAACTCCCATGAATTTGGGCTGGATTCTCAGTTACTACACAGATATATTCACACTAGGTTTTTTTTAACTAACAGGGAAGTGCCTTATCATTGCCTTACTTCCAAGTAAATATGCATAAGATGATTTCATTAATGAAGTTTCACAGAGCTCCTGCCAAAGAATTCTATATGAATATACTATTACTCAAAAATCAATCCCAGTGATTAAATAAGTTCTGCTAAAAGGCCCCACAGATACTGTAAAGCAAGTAAAGAAACAATTTGGGCATGTAAGTTCATTCATTCATCTGATGGCAGGAAATATATCCATTCTGACTTGGCAGCCTATCTCACTAAGTAAGATTCTATCATTAGGAACTTCCTCATCACACTAAGCCCTGAGTTTGTTTCTATAGTGATTGTTTATTTCAGTGACCAAAAATATTTTGCTACTGTTAAAATGTATTTATAATTATGTTATGGGAAGTTTTATCCATCAAGCGTAATGAAAATGGCTTCCTGGAATTAATCCAACACATTTCTATCACCACCCCTCTACTTACATGATTGTTATGATTTTCTAGTAATATAATAAGTAGTAATAATGCTCAATAACCCTGTTGGAATAATTGCAAAAAAAAAAATCCTAAATGCAGAAATCTACTAGGTTAACAGATATCTTCACAATGTACTCAGAAGTCACTGGGGATTGAAAATGGATGCTGAAAAAGTTCATGTGACAACCTGGTTGTCCGCCCTTGTCCTAAGAGATATCCTTAGGTGTAGAATATTTTCATATGTTTTATAAAGTTAATATCCTTCATAGATTCCCATTATTGGAACTCCCTTTTTGGAATTGTTAAAACATCCCCTGGCCAATAAGATGCAGCTGAAAATGTATCAACAGGACATGAGTATTGACATCCTCTGGAATTCCAAGAAGCTATTACACTCATTCCAATTCTTAGAGCAATGAGAAGTTCTAAATCCTTCATGAGCCAAAGTATTATCCACAATGGATTTCTATGGCAAGCAGCCACTTGAAGAATGTTGCTATAATACATAGATGTATTAATTTAAAAACATAGAAGCATAGATTAGCACTCAAAAAGACTGCCAAAGCTCCTGCTCTCACATCGGATTTTCAGAAAGAAAACTTTCCTTAGATCTGTTAATTTTCATCATTTTGCTACAGCCTAATGTTCTGCAGACGTACTGGTACTTCAATTTCCAAAACTATTGGCCTGTTGGGCCTTGGTCTAAAGAGCCCAGACTCTCATATTTCTCTTTTTCTGTTATTCTGCTCTTATAGTCTGACCAGAGACGGGAAAAAGAATGCGTTATCTCCTAACTTTATTGGGCTAATTTTCAGTATTCAAAGGTAATCTCTACCAGATGATTTTTAAAAACTTGATTGTCCACACCATTGAGTTACAAGTTCCAGAATCTTCAGCCTGCTTCTACATAGTAAAAAATGTTGGCCCACAGGTCTCTATCCGTCTCTAATATTCAACTCCATGGAAATCCCTTTCTGTCAAGGCCACACAACAAAATACGTGCCGTTAAGGAAATCTTCATCAATTCCTAAGTTTCATTAAACTTTTCTTCTCTAAAATCCAGTATGTTATTTCTCTTATGTGTTGTATCTAATTGCCAATAATAGCCCCACCTTTCATTTACATTTGCTTTCTGTTTTTGCAATAATAGTTTGAAGGACTTTTATCGGCAGTTTTTCTCCTGTCCTGATGAAAGTATGCCAAGATTAGAACTGAGGAAAGAGATAGGAGAAGTAAGTCATGTTTGTTTCAGATACATTTTTCTTAAAAAAATAGGAGGTAGTGATGCAGGAGGGGGAAATCTGAAGGAGTCTGAGAGCTATTCTGCACTTGCAGTTCATCATGGCATAAACATACTGTAGCAACTTATTTTTTGAGGATGTTTTTATTGTGCTTTATTATTTTTATAAATAAACCAGGCAGAAAATACGTCTAATACTCCTTCCTCCTCCAATTTTCCCCAAAACAACAACCCTGTGAGGTGATTTCAGCTGAGAGAAAATGATTGGCCCAAAGTCACCTAGCTGGCTTTCATGCCAAAAGCAGGACTAGAATGCAGTCTTCTAGACCAGCACCTTAACCACTAGATCAACTGACTCTTTTCTCCTGTCTGTCTATGATATTGCCTCCATCTTATCTTGAGCCCACAAGTGAGACAGGTTTAAGTTTAGGGTCATCCTTAACTATACCTGTATTCACAAACTCTTTCCTGACTTATTCTGACATCTTCCAAAGGTAGCTCAAGGGCTTTAAAATCCAATAGGCTTTGCCACCCATTACAGGGACTCGCAGCAGAGACAATAGATGAAGAGGAAGGGCTGGTGAGAGCAAATTTCATGCATGTCCAGCTTTTGCTGATTCAAGATGGACAAATAGTAGCTCAGTTCAAGATCAGGAAAAGCCTCAGAGCTTTTCTTGAATACAGGTTATCTGCTATCCCCAGCCTACTAAAATGGGGTTCAGATCCAGGAATGGCTTAGGCTCAGGCAGAGTTTCCTGCCTGAGCAGGGGGTTGGACTCGATGACCTCCAAGGTCCCTCCCAACTTTATTATTATTATTATTATTATTATTATTATTATTATTATTATTATTATTATTATTATTATTATTATTATTATTATTATTATTATACAGTCAGCCAGATGTTCAGACTGGATTTGGCATTTTGTCTACCTATCAAGTCCTTACTAAGGACCTGGGATAGGCAGATGTGGATGTTTGATGGTATTACAGATATCGTCGCAGGCTGGAAGCAGTTCCTAGTAAGGCCGCCTTTTGCAATTGACTAATAGCGAATTTGTCAACGCCAATGGTGTTCAAGTGGTGCTCCAGTTGTTTTGGGATTGCACCCAAGGCGCCTATTACTATTGGTACTACCCTTTCTTCTTCTTCTTCTTCTTCTTCTTCTTCTTCTTCTTCTTCTTCTTCTTCTTCTTCTTCTTCTTCTTCTTCTTCTTCTTCTTCTTCTTCTTCTTCTATTTCTTCTATTTCTTCTTCTTCTTCTTCTTCTTCTATTTCTTCTTCTTCTTCTTCTTCTTCTTATTATTATTATTATTATTATTATTATTATTATTATTATTAGTTTTTCCTCTCAATGCCTGATGCTAGTAGAAATCATTGTGCTGATCTGTTGCCATTGGAGTGTGTAATCTCTTGGTTTCATGGAACTAGTTTCATGATTACAGTATCTGGATGTTAGTTTTTGTGCAGCAAAAGCAAGGGACTCTTCTCTCCGTAATTGGGTAAATTCCTACAGAAAGAAATTCCCATTAAACCTGGCACTTTTCTTCTCCCAACTATAGAAAGCAGGAAACATCACTGTATTTGCATATGTCTTTTTAAACAGAAAAGGGAACTAGCGGCTGGGAAATACAATGCTGTTTCCCTGCTTGAGTAGACTCCAGTTTCAACAGGCCAACGTCATGTGGCCACAATACTAAGGAAATTGCATCTTCGCTAGACTCTTCGTGATTGACAGAGGCCAGAGTGGCATTTCCAGGAAATTTCTTGATGTGGAGGATCTCCTACGCAATCATTCAGGGAAACAGGTTCAAAGAAAGGAAAGAGAAATATCATAATACAATTCAAAGAGGAAACCAGAGATTCCTCACAATTCTGAGCATTAGAAAATATCCCTGTTTCTTCTAAAAGCAACTCACTTTACTGAGAAGGTCAGGGAGTTTATCAGAATCACTCCAGGAGTCATCCTTTCTGGGAGCAAGACAGACTGAATTCAGACACCTAAATATTACTGTTCCAAAATTACATCATGATTTCTGAAAGTCCTTTACAAACATTGTCTGTGTAATTTTCAGAATTACTGTATACCTTTATGTTTTTTGCATTTCTCTGTGCATGTGTGAATGCGTGATCAAAACTAATACCTAAAATAAAATTCTGGTTTAGGCTTATGGGAGTTGTATCTGGGTATCTGAGGAACCACCTAATCCCATGGGACTAACCCGCCCTACACATTTGAGAGAAAAGGGCTCACTTTGGATCCCATCAGCCAAAGAATTTAGCAGGGTCCAGAAAAAGAGTATTTTCTTTTCTAAAACTTGGCTCTGGGGCCTTGACAGGGGCTTACTATATTGGGAGTGAGCTGATGGGATAGAGAAGATTTGTACCCCCAGGCATCCCATCATCTTGGATTTTAATTTTAATGTTTAACTTTTTATTCTATTGTTTTTTGCACTTTTTAACTTTGATTACATTGTAAGCTGCCCAGAGTTGCTGTAATAGTGAGATGGATGACATAGAAATCCAATAAACAAACATTTCTAAATGGCCTCAGGTTAGGAAAAGGGCCAGAGTACATACATACACACACACACACACCCCAATCTAGAATAACAGCATATGCTTTGGTGGTCATGCAAAAGGATAGCTAATAAATGATAGAAGAGAAGTACTTGGCCTGAGTGAAATGGCATAACATCACTATAAAAGTTTAGGGGAACATACATTCAGTTGTAACTCCAGCTCCTGGGGATAAATGAAACACTCATCTGACCAGATTTCAGCCATTGTCCTTCCTTTCATTTTAAGCAGAATTTACTGTTTTATCAGCTGATTTGTTTTGAATTTCTTTTGGCATGATGAGAGCAGAGTTCTTCTGTTTCTAGAATGGCTGAGTACATTTCTATTCTAAGAAACAGCGTTTTGGAAAATACCACACATGCATGATGCATGTACAATACTTTAGAGGAATGCTTTAATCAAAGCTTGGTTGCTACAACAACAGACATTGCCCATAATTCCTGTCGACCCTTCCCCCCCCTCTACACACACACCATTGCCATTTCCTCCCTAAATTGGAAAGACACTCATTGAGGATGACAATGTCTCATAACAATAACAATGTCTCATCTCACTGGCATAGAATGACAAGAAATAACAATGTCTCATCTCACTGGCAAACTACATTTTCTAACAGTCTCCATGAAGCTCCTCCAGAAATCTGAGTTTTGAAAATTTGAGGAGATGCCAGCTGACTTTGTGGGGACTGTGTGGGGAAAACAGGAGGAGGAAGGCACTTGGGAATGCTTGCCACCTTAAGTTACTTATAAAGTAATAAAGGTGGGATAAAAATCTAATCAATCGATCAATAAAGATGTGGCAAGCTGGTTTGGAGTTGAAGAGAAATCCTTAGTGGAGGACAGCATTCAATTAGAAAAAGTCTTCCTTCCTTTGTGAAAATTCACTCATGGCATATGGGTCATATTTGCTTTGGATCTGATCGTGAGACAAAGATTTTCCAACAGCATCTTTTTTCTGTTTACAGTAGCTCGAATGTCATCGTCTTCCCTTCATCCCCATCCCATGAGTAAGGCAACCATGTCATCCTTCGCTGTGCTGAAAAAGCCTTTCTCTTCTGCTTCTGACACTCTCCGAGACGGAGGGAAGTCAGATGACTAGCAACGATGGGGGACAGAGATAAATGGAAAAGAGATAGAAATTAGCAACAAGGAACAACAACAAAATATCGTATCATTATGTTGTTTTCTGCTGACTCAAGGATGGTTGCAAAGCATGGGATCATGGGGAAAACCTGTAGGCTGGCTATCTTTATTTACCAAAAGAAGAGCATCAGTTCCCTTCTAAATCTGTCATCCTGGAGTTTGTTATTACTTTCTGGTGCGTTTTGGGGCAACTCTGTCCTCTCAATGAATGCAAACACTCAACAGTGTGAGTGTGAATATTAAAATTGGGCAAGTTATCTATGGACACAAAAGGTAATGAACTATTGTAATTCTCTTCCTCCCCACCCCTTCCATCACTTACCATCTATTTAGAGTCACAGAATCTGTTTGTCATAACAGTCTTCTGGCACATTAAATGAGACAAAATTATGGACTTAGCTATTCTATTACACCGTCCTCTGTTAAAAACTAAAAATGTAATCCTTTACATGGTGGAAAGGTTTGGGCAAATTCCAGATGCTACATATCATCTTTTAGGAAAGTGAAATGAAAGCTCAGTTGCACTTATGACCTCACGCATGACAGTGTCCCAGTTACACAGTGTCTTTCCATGGTTCCTCTTTTATGCTCTACTCAAGCTGTCCAAGTTAAACTGATCAGGGCAAAGCAGCCTGGAAATTCTTTTATCCCTGTAGCACCACCACGCAGTATATCTTTTGTCCAGATACAGGGGTTGCTCTGGATATGAGGAACACCTCTCTGATTTTATAAAATAATCAGGTGCCAAACAGTGGCTTCCGATAGTCTTCCCAGCAGTTATAAGTATGATTATATTTTAACCTCTTTCTTTAAAGTTACATCATAATACTCCTCTTTCTATAATCTATCTTAATAATCAAATCATAAATCACATGTTCATTTTTTTTTCATTTTTAAGCAAAAAGTCTACAAGAAGTTTCCAGTCATCAATAAATTTCTCTAACCAAAGAAGACAGTTTATACCAGGGGTCCTCAACCTTGGAAACTTTAAGACTTGTGGACTTCAACTCCCAGAATTCTTCAGCCAACTTTGCTGGCTGAGGAATTCTGGGAGTTGAAGTCCACAAGTCTTAAAGTTGCCAAGGTTGAGGACCCCTGGTTTATACATCTCAGCAAGATTTGTCAATTTCATCAACCATCCCTCCATAGCGGGAAAGAGTAGTCCTCAATTTAATTTAGTCCTTAAGTTATGACAGACCCCTCAAAAGGTACTTACAACCCAGTTCTGAAGTTCCAATAGCCACTCCTCAATACAATCACATAATTACATTTTGGTTAGGTTATCTAGTGCTCAGCCTACCTCCCCAATGAGCTTGGTGGAACAATAACAATGTAGTCTGGGTCACAACAATTGTGCCTCTGTATCCTGGGAGCCCGTTTTAGATTTAGATAGTTTTTAAAGATTTTTCATTCTGCCTTTATTATTTTTATAAATAATTCAAAGCAGTGAACGTATCCTTCCTCTGCCTATTTTCCCCATAACAACCCTTTGAGGCTGAGAAAGAGTGGCTGGCCGAAAGTCATCAGACAGCTTTCATGGCTAAGGCAGGACTAGAATTCACAGTTTTCCACTTTCTAGCCTGGTGCTTTAACCCTTAGACCAAACTGGCTCTCTAGGGGAAATGAAAGCTTAATCCTCAGGCCTCTCAGCATGAGTTCAATTGACTAGATGTTTTAGGAAACACTTCTGGGCCACCCTTAAACTAGAGGGATTATCACACCTCCCCAGTAAGGATTTTTGCAGATGGATTCATTTGAAAAATGGCCCAAGCAACATGCTGAAAAATATAACATTGAAGCAAACGCACATGCCCGTTTTCCTTAAGAAACACATGAGTTTATTTATTTATAAATATATTTGATTTTTACCTCACCATAATCTAATAGACTAAGCAAGTGCAATAAAAAAATATCTCAAAGCAAAACTACATACAGTGCAGAGAAAAAAAACTCAAACCACAAAACATAGGGTGACCCTATCAAGAAGGCATCATAGCATCACAGAGCAAACATCCGGTAGCAGAGCTCAGTCTTGAACATCTTCTGGAAACTGGCCAAGGTAGGAACAATTCTAACCTCAGATGAGAGGCCATTCCAAAGGGCTGGTCAACACTTTTGACCATCCTCCTCCTTAACCTTCCAAAAGTGTTGAGGAATCAGTACCTTATTCTCACATGATTGCAACATTTGGGCCAACGTCGCTAGGGAGATGCAGTCATGCATGTAGTTTGGTGCTGAGACCTAATGGCTTCTATACGTTTAATTGCACTTGGAAGCTAATAGGTAACCAATGCAGGGCTTACAAAATAGATGTCACATGTTCCCACTGATGGCTGCCAGGGAGCACTAGGAGTATTGCAATCTGTATCAATTGAAGCTTCCAGATGGTTTTTAAAGGCAGACCCATGCAGAGTGCTTCTCAATAGTCATGGTAATGAGGATATAAGTTGCCATCACAAGATCCCCTTGGCCCAGGAAAGGCCACAAATTACACACCAGTCAAAGTTAGGCAAAACCTTCCACACACCATACAGCCTCCATCTGCAGTTCTAGAAGAAGCTGCAATTCCAGCAGGATCTCCAAATTATGGATTTGCTCCTTTAGGGAGCAAAGGCTTCCCATCCACGGTAATCACTAGGTCTCAAACTGAACCCCAATGTATAAGAGCAGTTCTGTTGTGCTTGAGCTCAACATCAACATCTACCTGTTTTCTTCCATCCAGGCACTGAGATAGGATGAGTTATCACTCCAGAGAAGTCTGGCCTGCAAGATGCAACTGGAAAACAAAGGCAACTTCCTTGCTGCTTAAGCTCA
>NW_015387077.1:272273-273566 GCF_001527695.2 Protobothrops mucrosquamatus
AGAAATGAAAAGTGACTTTATGCAGAATGCAAAGCTTTTAGATGTTTGAGACAGCTGTTAGATGTTTCTGCGCAGTTTGTCCTGCATTAACAACAACAAAAAAACGCTCCTTTTTCTCTTCCCAGCAGGCTTCACAAAGTCTCTCTACTGCCTGTGGGAAGCTGGTGCCCTCCCCTCACACCTTTGGGGCGCCTGGATTCTCCCATTTGGCATGTTTCCAGAACAAGTTTGCTTTGATTCCATACAGGTTGAGCAAGAAATAGTTACTCCCTTCCTCCCTTCTGCCTATAGGGCAGCTGGCAACCAGTAAAAGCGGGTGGAATAGAGCTTCAGCAACACTTACACAATTATACATGGGGCCTGCTTCCCGTCAATCTGTACACAACCATCACATGCTCTAGTTTTATAATCTGCATGTTCTACACCTATCATCCACGTACACACCTACAAATCTAGTTCACCACCCTTGATTCCCCTCACCTAGTTCTCAGGTCACCACCTTGGAGTCAAAGGACTATATTCTGTTTCTCTTTAGAGGGGCCCTTGGTTTCACGCAACAGCTTTAAATGAAAGAAGCTGAAAAGGCAAGAGAGGGGGAAGGGAGCCCCTTCAATGTTTTCTTTACAGTTCTGCCAATCAAGTATTTCCAGTAAGTGTGGTCTGTTAGCTGGTGATTATGGGAACTGGTATCTAATACATCTGTAAGACACCATTTGGGGAAGAATTGCACATATCGTGCTTGTTAAATGTACTAAACATCTTAGGACAAATTACTATTATCCCAATGGCATAAGCAATGTGCGTTTTAATTTATCCACCGGATGTCTAGTGATTATTTTAAGGGTCTGCCCAGAGTATGGGAAACAAATAAGAAAAAAATCCTAACAGAGCAAGGAGAATATGACACAAACATTTCTGAAATGTGGTGGGGTGACACACAATTGGAACATAGCCCTGGAAGACTACAACTTACTCCAACGAAACAGACTCAACAGAAAAAAAAAGAAACACTATACTACTATATATGTTTATCTATTTTCCAGTCACATGTATAGATCACTGCAATTTTAAAGGATTGTTAGTGATTCGCAAAGATAAACACAGAATAAATAGTTTGCAATTAAAGTACACAGTTTAAAGAATCTGCAGACCAATTAATAAGCAAAAATTGCAAACTGTATCAATAGCACCAAGCTATGACTCATTCTAATTGGTGTCTGTGCCATGATATAAAGCCTTCTGGAAAAAGCTGTTTTCATGAAGATGGTCAAAGTGGGTGCTGTACTGGATACT
>NW_015387077.1:274997-279402 GCF_001527695.2 Protobothrops mucrosquamatus
CAGAAAATATAAAATTGGGGGAAGGGGCTAAGATATTAGAACAGAAAGACGAAATTCAGGAAGATCTAGACAAGTTTGAACAGTAAGTACTGTGAGCTGAAACAAGCAAGATGAAATTGAATAGTGTGGGAAAAACCCAGAGAAGAAATATTTTGGGAAATATTAACAAGGCAGACTATATTTCCCCAAAGGAATAATGGAGAAGATCCTTAAAAAGGCAGAAACTTCTCCACACACATACACACACACAGCCAGACAACTCAGCAGAAACCAGCTTTTAGAAATGCAGATGTAATAATCCATTCAGGAAGATTAGAGCCCTCCAGCTAGAAGCTGATGAGATCAGGAAGACAAAGACCCTTAAAATCTACATACCCCACCCAAATTCTAAGACAGGACATAATAGGATTAACCCATCACCATCAGAATACCAGAAAGGCACATTCAGACTCAGGTCAAAGTACATGACACAGGAAATACAAAGCCTCAAACAGGAACAGGAAACAACCTCAAGAGCCCCAGAAGGTATAAAAACCCATTCCCTGCTACATGTGGTCACTCTTTTTTTCCAGAGCCATCTTTCTGTCTGGCTCTCCTCTTCAATAAACTACAACTTTTTTCTAAAGCAGTCGCCATGTTGTTTATTCCTGGCTTGGACTGGACCCTGATGAAGATTTTTCCTTCAACAATAGCAAGGAATATAATGTCCTGTATTTGGCAAGCAAAAATAAAATGAAAACCATAATGTAGGATGGAGGAGATGTGGCTTAACAATAGTACATGTGGAAAGGACCTGGGTGTTCTAATATTATTGCTCACAAATTGAACATGACCCATGAGTATGGTACAGCTGCTAAAAAAGGCTTGTGGTATTTTGCAATATATTAATGGAAACTTACACACCAGATCATAGGATATAATTGTTCTACTCTATTTTGCCTTGGTGAGGCCCCACTTGGAATCCTGTGTCCTGTTCCAGATAATGGAGTCCAAAATAAGCATTAGCAAAGGATAGAGTTCAGGGGAAGGCAGGCAGGATGATGAGGAGACTGGAAACAGTCCTATTGGGAATGTATATGGAACCTGGGTAAATTTAGCCTATAGAAGAGAAGGATGAAGGAAAATGCGACACCAGGCTTCAGATATCTAAAGAGCTGTCATACAATGTAAGGACAAGAGGATTTTCCTGGGAATAAGATCTGTCAACAAGTGGAGTAAGGTGCCTAATAAAATGGTACAGCCTCTTTCACAGGAGGTCCTGAAACAAGGTCTGTATAAGCTACCTGACCAAGTGGTTTCACAGATCATTCATCAAGCAGGAGATTAAACTACATGAACTCCGAGATCTTTTTCAATTCTCTAATGACCCCACTTCACTATCCTTCTTTTAAAATGTATCCTTGCCTCATTTGATTAAGGTGTATCAGTAGGGGGATTCCAGTAGTCAAAACAGAGTTAGAGGAACCAGAGACATTCAACTTTCAGTTTAAAGCAAAGGGGTGGAACTTCTGATGCTCCAGATGTTGACTCATTGCAGTTTCATTTATCACATTAGTCAGGATGGATGAAACTTGGCAGAATATTTAAAGGCCACATATAAATGTGCCCGTTTCAATCTCCTATAGCTGATTCTCCCAATTGAATGCCCTCTGGCATTCTAGCCCCAATGTATCAAGTTGGTGCTGGTTTGGGTGTCTTATAGACATGCATATACTTATACACCCCATTGGATCCATTTCCCTTTAGTTTATTTACTCATTAAAGGAACTGGGGGGGGGGAGACTGTTTGCTGGATATACTGTGCTAGCTGCAAGCTAGTCACTCACATTTTAACAGTCTGCTATGTTGGATAAATTTAGCCTGCATGTTATTGATGATTCAGTATGTCCTGCAAATCCAGAATACTGGATTAATGGAGTAAACCATGATTTAGTTAAATATAGATGTTTATGTAATGTCATATGAACACAGCAGTGAGTTATTTCCAGTAACTCTTAATCTGAGTTTTGCCTCAACAACTGTTAACTTTTCCTGCAAGGTCCATTGCTAACCACAATAATACCAAAATGACAAGCATGCAATGACATCATCATGTAAGTGCTGTATTTTTGTACTTCTGTCCCCATCTCTGAGACAAGTATGTAAACCACAGAATTATCATCATCATTCATATGATGCCCACTTGTCATCTCCCAGCCTAGATGCCTTTCCTTTTATCAGTAACTAGAGTAATTTATTGGGCATTTATACACACATACATCACGCTTATTACCTTTGTAGGGTAAGTAATATTATGAAAAGGCACCTAAAATAGTAAGAAGTAGCAAGTAAAGGATACTGAAGGTAGAAGATAAAATAAAAGGAAATTTAACTGCATTCACTTTAGACTAGTATCATTCTTTAAATTGCTCCATATATCTTTAATGCTTTGCCCATACCAGCACTCTTGTGCGTAGATTGTCATTTTTAAACTTCTCACCTCTCTCCTTCAAAGGATCTTATCAGCTCTATCTAACCACAATTTTCTCAAACCTTCCCCATCCTCTCAATTCACTCTTTTTTCATGAGTTTTGCAATTTGTTCTTAATTCATTCTCTTTATATGATCTAGCTCAACATATTTCTAGTCACTCATTTTTGTAATCAAATCACATGCATGCAATACGTTATTATTGATTACACAGTCAGCCAGATGATTAGATTGCATATGGTATTTTTGTCACCCTATCAGGTTCTTCCCAAGGAGCTGGCTAGGTATTATTATTGTAGTTCAGGAGTTCCCAACCGGGGGTGTTCTCACCCCCCTGGGAGTGCGAGACGATATTCCAGGGGGTGCGAAAACTTGGGTTTTCAAAATTATAGTGTATATGCATAATTTGTTGCCATTATTTCGAACTTTTGTAAGGGGTGTGAGAATATATCAGAAGTGTTCTAGGGGTGCGGGATATAGAAAAGGTTGGGAGCCACTGTTGTAGTTGGTTGCAGTCACCCAGATGTTAGATTGGATTTGGCATTTTTGTCCTCCTATTGAGGGGCAGATCTGGGGTAGACAAATGTTGTTTAATAATATTGAAGATGTTAAATTAAATATTGATTTAGGTGTTGATATCTTCAACAATACTGAAGACATTGTTGCCAGGTGTAAACTGTTCCAAGAAAAGCTGTCTTCTGCAATTAACTGGTGATGGTTTTGTCAATATCAATGGTGTTCAAGTAGTGCTCCAGTGATTTTGGAATTCTACTCAAAGAGCCTATTACTATTGGTATTATCTTTGATTTCTTCTGAAGACGTTCAGTTCTTCAACTTCTTCAGCTTCTTGGATAAGAAGCAAAACGTCTGTAAGGAAAAAAACCCAAGAAAGTCCAGTTGCTTTTGGGGAAATTACCTTTAAGACAATCATGACCTGGATGATTGAGAATCTCCATAAGACATTTTGCCACAGTTGTTCTATATTTTGTGATTTTTTTTTCAATTCTTTCTCTTCTGTTCTGTTGACTCCCGATATTGCAATGCCCACTATTTAGATATGTTTGTCTTTCTTATCAACAATTGTTATATTTGTGGTGTTGTGTGGCAGGTGCTTCAAACAGATTTTTTTTTTTAAATTTTTTTTATTATTTTCCAAAAAAAAACAAAACATCACAAGTATTACACAATATTATATTATATCCCACCCCCCCGGACTTCCCAAACCAAGAATTTTTTTTGAATTCTAAATTCCCAGAGCATGTTAGCTTCTTTGTTTTCTATCACTTTGTCTATTTTGTGGTTCCAGCAATTCTTGCTTTCAAGCAAATGATATCTCTTGCAGATATTCCAATCAGCATTGTTGCTATTTTGTCATGTTCTCATTATTCAACATCCATAATCTTATCTCTTATTATTCTACCATGCACACTTCTTAAGAAATTCATTCCCATTACATTCAATTTACTTTTATCCTTCCACTGACATCCCCAACTCTCACTTCCACATAACAACATGGGCAGAAGCTATTTTCATATACAGCTATTTTAATTTCTTCTGACAAATTTCCTTCCTAGCAATAGCACTTAGACTTATATACTGCTTCACAGTGCTTTACAGCCCTCTCTAAGTGGTTTGCAGAGTCAGCATATTGCCCCCAACAATCTGGGTCCCCATTTTACCAACCTCGGAAAGATGGAAGGCTGAGTCAACCTTGAGCCAGTCAAGATCGAACTTCTGGAGGGACTTCCGGTGGGACGGCGCGCCGATGGCGGCTCTTTTCGGAGCCGTCCGCTTGGGAAGGCGTCAGAGCCAGCATGAACAGCGGTCAGCAGCTGTTCAGCGGCTTGGAACCTTGTGCCCCGGGAGAAGGGGTCGAGGTGAGTACTCCTGGATAGGAGTAGAGTCCCAAAAGCTCTCCCTTTTTCTCGGGAGAGCG